>NC_066581.1:485571194-485874294 GCF_024323335.1 Lathyrus oleraceus | reverse complement strand
TTCACTTTGTTTAAGAACATTTTTTTGAAAAATTTGTTTATTTTGAAAAACAATGATACTTTATCAATTAAAACATGCAAAACATTTGTCGAGTTGAAACAAATAGGAGTGCAAATAATTGGATAAAAGCTCAAATTGATGTGATGGAATGGTAGTCTGCAAAGGACAAGACTCCATAGATCTGTACAAGTTTGAAATCGGTGATATATATTGGAGAGGGCTACATTGAACATAATGACCTTTCCTCTACCATTCCGAATTTTCGATGTATTCGGAGCTTCAGTCGACGACGAATCGAGAATCCCTGACGGATGACAGATATAGAGCACAGTCTTGTCAAGATGCAGTTACTTGCCAAATCCCTAATTTTTGCCTAGATTGCCCCAGTGTGAGGTGTTCAATCTAGCGGGATGCAAATTCTTTTTTCAATGTCTCTAACTTTTGCCTGGATCGCCCTTTCGGGTTTTCAATCCACCGAGACGCTCCTTTTTGCCTAAGTCGCCCTTTGGGGTGTTCGACTTAGCGAGCTGTTTGCTTTTTTTTTTCTTAGGCGAAGTATTTCTTGACTGCATCGGAATTCACAGGACGAGTGAACTTCTCCACCCATTGTTGTAAGTGTCAAAACATTGCCTGAAAAGGCTCTCTTGACGACATATGGACCTTCATAGCTTGGGGTCCACTTGCCCCTCGAATCGGGCACGAAAGACAAGACTTTCTTGAGCACAAGGTCACCTTCTCGGAACACACATGGCAGTTGATCTCTTCTTTTCGATCGAATTCAGCATCAGTCAACTTGGGACTTTGAGGGTGCTATCTTCTTTTGTTTTCTTTTGATTTTGCTTTTGATTTCTTTTGATTTTGATTTTTTTTTATTTTGCACCCTCTTCTTTTTTGTGCTTGTTTTTTTTTTTTTTACATTTTTTTTGATGCCCCAGTTGGCTGTTCTGCTGATTCTCGAGATGCAGCTGAGTGATCTTCTTTTCTTGCTCAAGAAGTCGGGAAATCTCGTCAGGAATCCCTTCAACATCATCTTCGTCCGCTTCGAATACAGGGAATTCAAAATTGGGAGATGACGTCCGATCATTATGTTCAATGGGTTTGAGAAACAACCTGCATAAAGATTTTGAATATAAAAAGCACTTTGAAAATCAAACAAGACAATCGTTATGCAGATGAAAATTGCTTTTATTCTTGTTTTTTTAGGGTTTTTTGTGATCACCAATTTCATGCAAAAAGCGAAAAGGGAAAACAAATGGAAAAACAAATGTTTAACATGAATTTATTTGAATGAAAATATCATTGCACAAAATGTTGCCAACAATGTCATCACTTCTCCTTTTGGCATGGGAGAAGGGTTTTTAAACAAAGTGATTATTACTCTGACGTATGAACAACTGTAGGAACGCCCACAGTGACCCAATTGTGATAGATCCCACCGGGGATGACAACTGTCAGTATCTCTTGCATCAGCAGCTTCTGCTTTTGAACAACCCTCTCTGTTGAAGACCTCAGAAGAACAGTCAATGCCAGCTCGGGACTTGCTGTCTTCAGGCTTGATTAACACGGGGACCTAAGTCTTCAAAGTTCAGAATACCTGACCTCACGAGGTCTTGAACCTTCATCTTCAACTGAAAGCAACTATCCACATCGTGACCAGGAGCACCCGAGTGATACACACAATACTGTTCGGGCCTATACCACCACCGAGGGTTGACGGGTATAGCCGGTGGGTCTCTAGGAGTAATCAAGTTCCGCTCTATCAACGAGGGATACAGTTCGGCGTAGGACATGGGGATTGGATCAAAAATGATCTTCTTCCTCTCGTTACTCGTGCCAGCTTGATTATCATTGGGAGGCTGGTAAGCCTGCTGCTGAGGGCGATGTTGTGGATGCTGGTATTGCTGAGTTGGTCTTCTCTGCTGTTGTTGAGGTTGAGTTGCTGGAATAGTCACAGCAGCAGCCTGACGATATTGTCCTTTGTTCACACTCCTCCGTCGGTGCACAACATTTGTTTCACTTTCTCCCCTTTTGGGTGCCCCAGAGGATGGCTTATTAGAACTGGAAGAACTTGAAGAGCCAGGATGGCGAACTGGAGTGCGGGTTGCTCTGACATTAACAGTCTCTGCAGCAAGAGGCTGTTCACTGATTCTGATCCCCCTCAATTCATCACCCACGGCATAATCATTGACGAGAATAGTGACAGCAGCATTCTCATGAACGGGTACACCCACTGGTGAAGCACGGTGGACTGGTGGAATCACGGCTTCCAGTCTCTGGGCTAAGGCACGCAGCTCCTCTTGCCCCTGAACAACTCCTTGCATCATTGTCATGAACTGGGCCATGTTTGCCCTCATCTTGGCCAATTCTGCTTGAACCTGATCCATACTCCTCTGTTGATTCAATCTGGTTGAGTAGCGGTGCGGACGACGCTCAGCAATCCTGTCTCAGTCAGGAACCTGAGTGAGAAGTCTCTCCCAAGCATGTCTGCAATGCAAGGATGCTATGTGCATGATATGCATGATATGGGTATTATTTTGTCATGAATGATCCTGATAAAGGATATGCGTATGCGAGTTAACTTTTTTTCTTTTTTCATGCGTTATTATTTTTTTGGAAAATAAACATGCTATGATGCAAATGATGGAGCCAAGACTGGCAGGCTGTGCATCTCAAAACACCGGATCGAAGCTTCGGCTTGAACTCGGAGTCGCAATTCATCTGAAACCCAAGGTCAATCTGATCAACTGGCATTTGAACCCATTCTGAGGACCCAAAACACTATCTGAGCGAGTACCCTCAAATTCAGCCCAGGGATCCGAAATAAACGGAACCCTCTGATCAATACCAGGGTCGAACCTCCGGCGTCCAGAAATAAATGTCCAGAATTCATAGTCACCATCAGTACCGGGAGTCACCAACTGTACCTGTAATAATGATCAACCCTTCCCCACTCACAGGTGTAGTCTAGGCCAGGGTAAGGTCGAGAGAAACACATCATAAATAACCTTTCGCAGAATATCATCATATACACACCTGAAGTATGCAACGACAATATCCCACCAGGGTCTGAACTGTTCGTGATATCAATGTTCCGCTAAGTGGCGCATACCACCCGCTTCCCATGAATCACTCTATTCCTAGGGTTCCTAGATTTCACTCATGGCCTGGGTATTGGGCCTTTTACCTCAAGTAACTCCCACCCCAAACAAGGAAACACAGCACAGCCAGCAAATGAATATGAATGGATGCAAAACATTAATGCAAACAATAAATGCAAACAGTAAATGCAAATATATACAAATGAAATGCAATAAATAACAGCACAAAGCAACCAAAGCCCTAACCTAGAGAGCGTTAGGAGAGACTCGCTCGGGGAAGATGGACCAGCAGAGGTCAACTTCTCTAGATCCCCAGCAGAGTCGCCAGCTGTCGCGTTACGCGAAAAACCGACGGGAAAACAAGAACAACAGAGCCGCCACCGTGCGTTATTTATCCCAAAAGAGGGAAAGGAAACGCTCAGAGTAAACCTGGAAAGAACATGGTCTCGCGACCAGAGAGAATGGGATCGGGAGTCGGTTATGCGAAGGGAAGGTATTAGCACCCCTACGCATCCGTCGTACTCGACGGGATCCACGCACAATAGGAAGGGAAAATGGTTGCTAAAACACTGCTCACACACACACACTGGCTGAAAGAGACACAAGAAAACAAAACAAGACTGACTCGGCAGGATATCGCATCCTGGGCCTACTTAGTCTATCAGGCATAGACATCAGAGTCGAAGTAGTTCGGACTGGGGAAACGACACATGCTCGCTAGGATATCGCACCCTATGCATACGTATCTCCTTGGACGAAGGAGAATCAGAGCATTCGTAGCTCGGCTGACACACACGCCAACAAAAACAGGCAAAGGCAAACGTGGAGCCTGAATGCCAATCACTGGACTTACATCAGCATCCGAACCAACAAACACACACAGGAAACCAACTGCCAATCGCTGGACTTACGTCGGACTCCAACCAGAAAAGGAGAAACAACTCACGCAAACAAAACAAAAGGGCGAACGTGGAGCCCGAATGCCAATCACTGAACTTACATCAGCATCCGAACCAAAACACACGCAAGGGTGGTTAAGACACAAAGGGTTGAAAAAGAAAAAAAGCGCCCGGAGAGATCAGCTCATCTCCTGCCTACGTACCTCATCTGGTATGAGGATCAGGGCGACGTAGTTCCCCTACGCAGGGAAAAAGGACTAGCCTAACCAGATAACAGAGGGAGACACAACACTAGGGAGACTACGACTCGAGCCTAGATGTTGTCATGCAAAATCATCCCTAAGTTAAGGTTTCTAGCTAACTTGCACAGGAAGCAAGCCTATCCTAAACATGACTTGCACAGGAAGCAAGCCACACCTAACCTAACTCGCACAGGAAGCAAGGGTCTCGATTGCAACTAGGGCAAGAGAAAGGGGAAGTCTCAATCGCAACGAGGGCGAGAGAAGAGAATTAATGTTAGTTGTTAGTCAAACTCGACAAGACATCGCATCTTGTGCCTACGTATCTCATCTGGACATGAGAATCAGAGTTGCCGTAGTTCGGCTACTATTCTCGTTGGTTTGTGTTTTTTAAGTGGACAACGTCACTGCGCAATCTACCTGATGCTCGACCTTTGGAGACTTACTCACCTGTAGTAGAAGGAGTTAACGTATCCTTAAGAGGGAATAATGTTTGTTTGTGTTTTAGGAAAGCTCAAGCAAGAAAGGAAGTCCTATACGAAGGAACCGTGCTACCTTAATTGACATGCAAACGAGACTACGCGGAGTCTAGCAAACCTAGGGGATACAATCACACCATACAAGCACATACAGCATGAAATAAACACACCAACAAGGGGCTCAAACATCAAGGCTAGGTTTTAGTCGAGGGGTCATATCAACCTCAACAAACAAACCACTGGAACTGGGTAGTGTTAGCTCTTAACCTTGCCATTGAGGGGCTAAGGTGAAGCAGATGAAAGGTGAGTGAAGATAGGACTTCACAGCTCTTATACCTGGCCTGGGAGAGCTTAAGACAAGAATGTGTGGGTTCAGAAAGTGGGAACCCTTCTACACATTTGAAACTGACTCAACTGTACGATTGTACAAGATCTTGGGTTTGTATCTGCAATGCATCAACACAGTGGTGTGAGCAAAGCAGATGACACACAGAATAGCAGGGGATAGGTTGCATATCCCTTGGGTTCTGCCAATTGCCTCTTCACTTAGGAGGTCTTTGACTCTATACAAGGACAAATGTAAACAGTCACAAACATTGCCTCTTAAGGAGGACTTCAGACAGTTGCCTGGCCAAGTAACAGGCCAGGTCTTCCAGACTACATGAAGTAAAGAAGTTATACCTCAATGCAAATTGCTATTAAGAAAAGCAAAGCAAAGTTCACAAGGAACTAAAAGCAACTAAAGTACCTGAAATCAGTCAAGCACAGTTAGTATATAAGTCAAAGTTAAATCAAAATGGGACAGATATCAACAGTCAACACAAGCAGTTAAATGTGTAATGCACAAGGCTCAAGCATGTGAGTCAAGCAACCTACAAAACAAATGGATTAGTCATGATAAACAAGCAAACTCAATCAATTTGAATTGATCTCATTGGGTATTTGTTGGTTAACCTGAAAAAATGAACTCAAACATAAGTAACAGGACCACTAGGACAAGCCTAGGGTCAAAAGGGGATGAGAAAATCAAAACAGCAAGTGGAAAGCATCCAAAATCAAGTTCAAACAATCAAGAAACAAACCCAATTGGTTCCACAATCATATCATTCATCATCATCATTTTATAAGCAAAAGAAGTCAAAGCATGGCATATGGAAGCTCATAGAAGTCAACAGCAAGACTCAGTTCAAAACCAATCATAAACAATTCCAAAAATTCTCAAATAAATCATGGTCAAACATAACCCACAGCATGGTAAGCATGTCAAATTTCATCTCATTTGGACAAGTAGAAGGTGGTCAATGAAAATCAGAAAGGCAAGGCAATTTTGAACATGCTCAAAGAAGTCAACCAAACATACATCAACTTGAAAAAAATCATAAACCAGTGATGGCATATGAGAAATGAATGGGATCAAAACCATGGCAAAGCTTAAGATGTCTACTAATCACATGTAAAATTTCATGTCCATCCAATAAAGTATGAGAATTTCACAAAGCATATGGCATCAAGTGTCACAAAAGTCAACATTTTGGTCAAACAGGGGAGAAAATCTCAAACAATTAGGAAATGCCATCAATAATTCAAAGAAAATTCACATGTAAACTAGACATACTCAAGTGAATTCATACAAAAAATCAAAGCATTTTGAGGTCAAGAGGCATGGTAATGAAAATCATCAAGTTGCACGTCAATGGTGTGACACAAATTGTCACACCCTACTTCAAAAAATCATAACTCAATGACCAGAGATGAGAAATTCATGAACTCTATACCAAAATCACCATGGATGTGTCTAGTTTGTGCACAAAACGTTTCATGGCCATAGGATAAAGTGTCACTATTTCACAAATGATTTGGTAAAAGGTATAACAATTGAGCTCATGAGCAAAACCCTAATACCAAATAAAATCCATTCATCAAAAAAGATCAGGAAAAAATATGACAATTAAGTAGAGATTATGATGAATCAAATGCAAAAAATCCCATGGAAATTGGATCAAGCATGATGAACTTATGATTTTTACAAGTTTGACCATGTAAATGAAATTAAAATTGAGAAATGACATTATTTAATGAGTCACATGCCACGGCAGTGGCAAACTTGTAATATCCAGAACAACTAAATCAAACGCCGCGTTTTGCATACAGGAACGAAATAATTTGATTGGTCGTTGGTTAATGGAATAGTGATGCCCATGCAATGCACGTGAATAAGAGGAAAAATCTGGGAATGGCAAGAAATTAGGGTTTATGCAACAGTGCTATCATCTTCATCACTTCAAATCGACTCAAAAAAATTTGTGCCCAGAAAATGCAATTAAACATACCAACATGACCAGTAAGCCTCACTCATGCATAATCCACCATTCATTTGCATAGAAACACACTAAATAACATGAATCGAGCAAAAATAACATTTAACATCAAACTTGAAACTTAGATTTCTCTCAGAATAGTTAACCATTTTTAATGATTCAAGTTCCAACATGACCAGCACAACAAAACCTAACTAAAGCATGGCATAGTTTCAAGAAATTGGAGATTCGAGTTCTTACTTGATTTTGAAGAAATTAGTGAAACAGTTGTTGTTTGGATCTTTGGTGATGAAACAGTTGCTCCACTAGCTTCCACAAGATGTCTGGTGAAGAAAGTTTGGCTCAAACAAGCTTGGAATGGTCCAGCTCGAGATCTGCCATTGATGATGTTCTTGAAGAAACAGTCGTGGAATGGTTGTTACAGCTGGTGTATGAGGGTTGGAATTAGCTCAAAGATGATGATAGATGATGAAGCAACAACAGCCAACTCGTGCTTGCAATTTTTGGGTCAAAAATCCAAATGAGGGAAATGGTGAAAATGAGAGAAACTGAATTTTTCTGTTGGAATGAGAGGCTGCTAGGGTTGCAATGAGCAGAAAAAATGATATATATGTGCTGTTTAACATGCTCAGTAGGATTGCTAATCACAATTAGCTTAAATGAATTGCTTTTGGTCATTTGCTAAAATTCCACCAAGTTCACATGGGGTGTATGTCTGCACGAAATGGGCTTTGTAACATGTTTCAAATGTCAATTCAGAACTTATTCAAATGGCAAAATGGATTGGAAATGGTTATTTGGAAAATTCACTTTTCACCCTCACTTGAAAATAAATCATGCAAGCTCAAAAAGGCCATTTTTATTGGTGATGTTTTGATGAATGATGGTTACATATTTGGAAAGAGGGGATCAAATGTGACTTGTTGCAAAAAACCCCACCCAATTTGGCCAAATGGTTTGAGAGATATGGCCTTTTGAAGTTCAAAAATTTCTGAAAATGAATTGATCATAACTTGCCAACCATACATGGAAATTGAGTGTTCTTGGACTTTTTGAAAATGGGAGAGCAAGATCTTCAACTTTCATGTTGGGCAAAAATTCATTTGAAGCTTGTATCATGATGTAAGTTTGAGGATCAAGACTTTCCACTTTTGGCAAGTTTCAACTACAAGTCAAGTTTCTATTTTTGGAAATTTCTTGTCTGGCTTCCAATTATTCAATAATGGTCTTTGACATGATACATGAGGCCTATTTGGACATGAATGAGCTCTCTCAAACCAAATCCAACCATCAAAACCACTGATCAAATGCACAGTTGACCAACAGTTGACTTTTTAGGGTTTCTGATGGACTGTGCATTGACTGATGGCTTCTGAGCATCCAATCTTTGACCAAAACACTTCCAAAGGACCCCTAGGTCATGCGAACATGTTGGACCAACCCTAGGGCCTTGGCTCAATGGAGATTGTACTTGCTTGATTGATTGACTGATCTCCTGATCAGTTTGACCTAATTCTTCTGATGATCTTGCACTTGAGGCAAAAGGGACAATGCAATGCTATGTAGTGGACCATGTTATGTTATGACCTAATATGAGAATGTATGTACAATGATAGGTGCAAATTTGAGGTGCTACACTTGTTTGTCGAGGTTGACATGACCCCTTGACTAAAGCCTAGCCTTGTATGAGTCCATCTGTGTGCATATAGTGTGTGTGTTTGCTTTTGTGCTTGTGACTGATTATGCTGTGTTAGGTTAGCTTGCTCCCTGTGCAAGTTAGATAGAAACCTTAACATAGGGATCGTATGCATGACAACTTCTAGGCTCGAGTCGTAGTCTCCCTAGTAGTTTGTGTCTCCCTTTGTCTCTGGTTAGGATAGAAGTTCTTTCCCTGTTAAGGGGAACTACGTCGCCCTGATCCTCATACCAGATGAGGTACGTAGGCAGGAGATGAGCTGATCTCTCCGGGCGCCTTTTTTCTTTTTCAACCCCTTTGTGTGTGTTTGGAGTCCGACGTAAGTCCAACGATTGGCAGTTGGTTTCCTATGTGTGTTTGTTGGTTCGGAGTCTGATGTGAGTCCAGCGATTGGCATTCGGTTTCCATGTTTGCCTGTTTGTGTGGAGTCTGACGTAAGTCCAGCGATTGGAAGTCGGTTTCCTGTGTAGGTTTTGTTTGGCGTGCGTTAGCCGAGCTACGAGTGCTCTGATTCTTCTCCGGTCAGAGAAGATACGTATGCATAGGATGCGACATCCTAGCGAGCACGTTTCCCCTGTCCCGAACTACGTCGACTCTGATGTCTGTGCTTGACAGACTACGTAGGACCCGGATGCGACATCCTGTCGAGTTACCTTCTTCCGTCTTTCATCTATGTTTGTGTGCAGTTTTGAGCAGTCCTTAGCAACCTTTATTTTATTCTTTCTGAGCGTGGATCCCGTCGAGTACGACGGATGCGTAAGGGTGCTAATACCTTCCCTTCGCATAACCGACTCCCGATCCCATCTTTCTATGGTCGCGAGACCATGTCTTTTCCAGGTTTACTTCGAGCGTTTCCTTTCCCTCCTTTGGGATAAATAACGCACGGCGGCGACTCTGTTGTTTCTTTTTCCCGCCGGTTTTTTCGCGTAATGCGACAGTTATGTAGTATCGACCTGAAAAGTCCCAGACTTATTGGGTTAATACGAAAGCCCCAATCAGATGAGATCCCTTGGACGTATTATTACCTTATAGTAATATTTCCAACCTCGATCTATGACTCTGAGAACCTTGTTAGAACCTTGGACTCGAGAGTTGTGTAGTAGAATCCCCATGGAGCCTTCCTTGTTGGGATAATACGAAGACCTCACATAGACGAGATCTTCTTAAGGATATTATTGTCCGACGAGTCTTCGTCACGGCAGTGACGTCCTCAAGAAATATCCATGACTATGGGAACCTACCAACTGTAGAGCCCACCCATGGGGTTTCCATTAATCAGAGATACCTGTCATTTACCCGTTATTCTGATCCATCTGAGAACACCTTGAACCTATGATCCTGAACCTGTCATTACATTCATACACATATCATTACATCTGCATTCATCGTGCGTTGCATATCATCTTTCATAAAAAATATATACCAAAAAAACTCATCCATCCTTTATCCAAAACCCGCAGTTGAATTCCCGACACTCATATCGGACTTGGAGTAGCTCTCGAAAGATCATGGATCCGTTGGAGCAAAGCCATATTGCACTGAGAGGAGACGTGGATTCGATGAAAAACTAGATAGACCAACTTGTGGAGGCTATGATAGCTTTAGAAAAGAGGGAGGACAACATTCAGTAAACTGCAGTCGTAGAGAATGTTATTCCAGCTCCAGTAAATGGTCCTACCCAACCTCAGCTTGCGCGAACCTCAGTTGATAACTCTACTGTACAAGAAAGTCATGTTGTTCAAGATCCCTCACGTCATGATGTTGTTGAGTATCACAGTTTTGCATTCTCCATGCCAGATTCCCATGGAACAAGCCTAGTGGTTAATGTTGAACAACCACAAGATGATGAGATTGCTAAAAGATGCTGCGTGTTAGAGAAAAGACTCAAGACCATAGAAGGAAAAGATACTCTTGAACTGAATGCTTTAGACATGTGTTTGGTACCTGGCCTGGTTATACCCGCAAGATTCAAAGCACCAGAATTGGAGAAGTATGAAGGGGATGGCTGTCCAAAGCACCATTTGGTGATGTTTTGTCGAAAAATGACCTCTCATGCCCACAATGATAAGTTGATGATTCACTGTTTCCAGGACAGTTTGACTGGGGCATCATTAAGTTGGTACATGAAGTTAGAAAGGAATCATGTCCAATCGTGGTTGGACCTAGTGTAAGACCCCAATTTTGTCCCTAAGATCCCTCATGGCATCATATCATATCATATCATTGCCTCAAGGATCATTGTGCACCTTGCCTCCTTCCCTGTGGGTGGGCTATCTTTTGAGTGTGATTTCTTGATCACCAAGCATGTTTTGCATTTGTATATCATTGCTTTTCATTTGTTTACTAACCAAAAGTACAAAAATATGTCATCTAACCTTGTTACTTGCAGATGAAGCAATCTTAGGTCAAGACAGTCAAAGGCATTCAATGAGCAATAGATGGTGGCCATTCTGAAGAATTTGGGCACCATGATCATTCATAAGAGTTCATATGAGCTATGGTGTTATTTTAAATCAAAATCCCAAGTGGTAAAGGCTTGAATCTCATCAAGGCATTCTTCAGTCAACTGAAACCCTAGCCAGTCAATTGCTCAGTCGACTGTTGGATTTGGAGGTGGGAAGAGCCTAGAAATACTTCATTCATGTTCAAACAAGTCTCATTTGACATTTCAAACATCAACATTGAAGAAAATAAGGTCAGATGAAAACTTTCCAAAAATAGTAAGTGACCTGTAATTTGGATTTGCCAAAAATGGAAAGGTTTTCTCCTCAAGATTACATCATCAAGAATGCTTCAAATGAAATTTTGTTGAACATGAAAGTTGTAAATCTTTATCTCCCATTTCCAAAAAGTCCAAGATCATGAATTTCTCATGTGTGGTTGAAAAGGTATGGATCAATCATGGCCAAGTGAATTTGAACTTCAAGCATGCATAACTTCTCAACCAAATGGCCAAATGGAGTGGTTCTTTTTGCTAAATTCCTCTCTTGACTTCTACTATCCAAATCATGCATTACATTTCATCAATTATCATCACATGATCATTTCATATTTCACTTGATTTTTGGAGGGAATTTTCACAATTTAAAATTGGTAATTCATTTGAATATTTTACAATTGCCAATAGCTCCAAAATGCAATTTTAAGTGAATTTAAGCTCAGCCACGTGCACTGTTCATGCCATGCTCATGCATAAGGTGCAAAATGCAATTTGTCTAAACACCTCCATTTTCCCTAATTTCCATTTGCACTTGATTAGAGTTTAATTAAGCATGTTTAGTAGGGAGTATATAAGCTAAAGCCTAACAGAAAATCAGTAACAACACTTTATTTCTCAAGATCTAGATCTAGAATACAAATTTTCTCTCTCAAATTTTCTACAAATTTCTTCATTTGCCTTTGCATTTTCTGGTTTGATTCTTGTTCTTGAGTTGATATTGAGCAGGTTTACACCTAGATCCAGTGGAATTCATGCGACATTGAAGCATAGGGAAGCTTTGCATCATCCATGACAGCTCCAAATTCTTGAGGATTCGTGCACATCCAAGTCTCCAATTCTCATCCAGTTAACTTCATAAGCATTGTAGAAGAGTTTTCAAGCATTACAAGTCCTTGAATCCATCCAATTCCCGCACTGTTCTACAAGAGGTCATAAATTCAACCTTCATAATTTTGCTTTTTATTGATATGATGTGATAGATCTTTGATTGCTGGTTGTTATGAGCTTTGAATCGTGTGAATCCGTGCCAAAATGAGTGAGAACTGATTGATTTAAGTTTGGTTGATGATTCTTATTTTGCTCGATTCATGCTTGTTATAATGTTTTTGGATGGAATGTGTGTTGATTCTTAGTGTATGATGTTAGATTTACGTGATGCCATGCTTAATTCGTGTTTCTGGAGACTTTGGAAATTTTCTGGAAAATTATTGATGAAGATCATGAGGATCTTCATCGTGTTCTTGATCTGCTGCATATTACCTACGGATTTTCATACCGCCTTCATAGCATTACTTACGGATTTTCTTGCATGTTCTTCCACATTACTTGCGGATTTGGCTTTGGCATGCGTGCACGTTGTGGTTAGGGTTTGAGCCAAACGACCGCGTTTAGCTAGGGCGCGCCAATATTCAAATTATTCCTCCCTTCGATTCCCCGCGTCTGCACTAATCCAAATTGCCTTGCTGATTTATTTCCTTTATTCCATCCATTCATGTATATGCTTCATCATGTTTTTTTATTTTTTTCTTCACTTCTAAAATTCATAATTAAATAAATATGCATCCAAATGACATGAGATTTTTTGCATCTTGTTCCTCATTGTGTCTACTTTTTTTTGACTATTTTTCTAGAAATTGTGCTTGGATAGTTTTTAATTGGTGCTAGAGATTGTTCATATGTGTCATGCTTGGTACCTTGCTTGCCATTTGCTTTGTGAAATGATGAATATTAATCCAATGAATCTGAAAATTGACATGCTTAAACTAGACACTTTTCTTGATTCTTTGGTGTTGAGTTTGCATTTTTAGCATTTATGGTTGTTAAGATATGATCTGGTTAATGTAGGTGTGACAATGTGTGTCACACCTTTGCTTGCTCAACTTGTGAATTTTCTTTGCCTTGCCAACTGAACTCCAAATAATTTGATTTTTTGTATGATGCTTCCTCTGGATGTTGAGTTTGATCATGAATTCTTGTAAAATTTTGGATTCATTTCTGATTTGTTTGAGATTTTCCTTGCTGGTTGACCATTTTTGAACTTTTGATGAGTGTTGAACTTCAATGATTTGGGAAATGCTTATGCCTTATTATATGAATTTGAAATTTTGTACATGGTTTCTAGACACTTTGAAGTTTATTGTGGCTTTGGTTTGAGGTCATTATCATGCTTCAATTATGTTTTAGGATCGCCTTAAGTTGATGTACCAATTTGTGCCTCCTTTGAGCTTGTTTGTGCCTACCTTGCCTTATGGAATTTCTTTTCCATGCTTAAACTTGTCCAAATGCCTTGATTTTTGGTGTGTTGATCATGTTATGTGTTCTGTTTAGCCATGATTTTTCTTGGAATTAATTGAACCATTTTTGAATTATTGTGCATTTTTTCATTATGTTGCTTCAATGTGGTTTCAACTTGCATACCTTGAAATGTTTTGATTGTGAAATGCATTTGGTAAATGATATGAATGTGAGACTTTTTGCTATGTGTCAATAATTGTTTGAAGTTTCATCATGTCAATTTTCAGCTTCTGTTTCAAATTTTGTCTCCATCTTTGACCCTAGGCCTTGACCTAGTGGTTGGTTGCTCATGTTTGAAGCTTTGTTTCAGGTTACACATTCAAGTTACCCAATTGATGATGCCTCATCTTGAGAGCATTTGATATTTGTTTTGGATTACTAATGTGTGTTTTGTAGGTTGATGTTGACTCATTTGAGATTGACTTGGGGCTTATGCCTTTGCTTATTGATTGACTGTTGATATTAACTGTTGGTTGTTTATCTGAGTTGTATACTGATTTGTTTGATGTTTCAACAGGTACATTAGTTGCTTAAGTTCACTTTGAACTTGCTTTTGCTTGGTTGCTTAACCACTTAGGTATAATTTCACTTCTTCATGTAGTCTGGAAGACCTGGCCTGTTATGTGGTTAGGCACCTGTCTGAAGTCCTCCTTAAGAGGCAATGCTTGTGATTGTTTACTTTTTGTGCCAAGCAGGAAAAGTCCTCATATGAGGCAATTGGTAGATAAAAGAGATGTGTAGTCCATCTCCTACTATTCAGTGTGTCATCCCTTTGCTCACATTACATGTTGATGCATTGTGGATCTTAACCCAAGATCTATAGAGTCATTCACTTGTGGAGAGAGTTCCAACTTTCTGAACTCCCACACCTTCTAATATTCAAAGCTCTCCCTGACCAGGGATAAGAGCTATGAGGCACACCCCTCATTTCCTTTTCATCTGCTTCACCTTAACTCTCAATGTTAAGGTTAAGAGCACCACTTACCCCATTCCAGTTGACTGTAAAGTCTAAACTTGCTTGAGCCTAATTGCTTGGATATAGTGTGTGCTAACTGACTTGTTTGTCTGCTTGCCTGATTCATCTGTGCATAGTTTCTTATGTGTGCCTTTGTGCATTTATCATCATTAATTGTACATAGTTGCATAATCATTGTTCATATCTGTGTGATCATTTTGTTTTGAGGAGTCAACTGTAAGCCCATTTATTGGCAAGTCCTGTGACCATTGAGGAGTCAAGTATAAGTCCAGTTATTGGCATTTGTTTCTTGTGATATGGTAGGAGATTGGTGTAAATCCATTGATTGGTATCCGATATCCTTGTTTCTTTGCTTTGGAGATTGGTATAAGCCCAGATAGATTGGCATCTGATACCCATGTTTTGTTTTGCTTTAGGAGATTGGTATAAGTCCATTTATTGGCATCTGATATCCCTGTTTGTTTTAGGAGATTGGTGTAAATCCATTGATTGGTATCCGGTATCCACCTTTGTTTGTGAGATTGGTGTAAGTCTAGCAATTGGCATCCGGTATCATTTGCTTTGCTTGTTTGTTATTGCTCATTTGCCTATTCCTAAGGACACACTTGAATCATCTTCCATATGATTTCAAGAGGTGAACATCTAAGAAGTTTTACACTCACCCTCCATCCTTTTGTTTCTTCAAACCTTTTTGCACTTGTTGACTTTAAAAAACTTGAAAATATTATTGTGCAAACTTTTCACCTGTTTTCAAATTAGAAACCTGGGCCTTAAGCCCTTGATTTTCAAACTCATTTTCTTAACACTTATTTGAATTGAATTCTAATCATACTTTGACCATATTTTGTAAATACTCATAATTGGTTAATCACACTCATTCAATTGTTTTGTGGCTTTGTCCATTGTTGATATGTTTTCATACCTTAGCCATAGGTTTCAATTATCATAGTGGTTGATGTAAATCTCACCACATCCTTAGTGAGTTGATTGTAAGCCTTCCATACTTATTATAGGGTTAACCCCTCACTAGTATGTTGAAGCCATCCTCGCATGGTGGATTGTTGGTCTTGGTTGAGTTTTCTCCCGTTGATAATGAAAAGCCTTAGTGCTCTTGTTTTAAAATCAATTCACCTACCTTTTGGAAATCTTTTAGCCGAACTACGGCGTTTTGATCCTTACCTTTCATGGAAGGTACGTAGGCAACGGGTTCATCCGTTCAAACACAAAAACAATAAAAATTGTATATTCTTTTCTCATCCCTTCATTCATGTTTGCACAATAATATTTTTCATAAACAAATAAATATTTCATTCAACAAGTGTGAAAAGGGCTCCCTAGGAGTACCTAGGACGTTTTGGGTGCCTAACACCTTCCCATTGCGTAATTTACCCCTTACCCAGATTCTCTGATCTTTTCATTAGTTTTCTATGTGTAAAACTTCTTAGGCTTTTGTTCGCTTTTTAGCCATTCCTTAGGATAAATAAAAGTGCGGTGGCGACTCGATTCTTTGTATGCTTTGCTTTTGGTTTAATCAATAAATCATAAAGTGACGAATACACCGCTACAGAAAAATGGCGACTCTGCTGGGGACTCAGCATCCTTGGTGGTTTTGCCTACTTTTCACCCTTGTTGTATGATATTGTTTATTTGTTATGTGACATATTTTTGTACAATTTGGGATAACTGTATTGATTGTAATGTTTGAATTGCTTGATATACAATTGCTGTTTGCTTTGGTGATCTCTGTGAGATGAGTTCTGTAGCCGAACTCGAGTGCATCTTAGGATAGGAGAATGACATAGTCTTGTTGACTGGTGTGGAGTATTCCTTAGCCAGTTGACTTGCGAGTCCATTCACTTGGTGGAGGTCATGTTGGATTAATAATGTCACACAAGTTATTTGTGGTTAGGCATTATTCTTTCAATCATGTGCCTTAGAAGCCAAGGACCTTAGTTTACCAAGCCCATCTTGGCCTATTTTTAGGACGTAGTGCGGAGGTCGTTCAAATGTCAGTTCTGATGCGATTGTTACGTGATACTACACTCATCAGAGTCTCTCTTGAGAATATTTTTGGAATACGAGTATTCGTTCCTCCGATAATATCCGAAAGATGGGACGATGATTATGGGAACCTCTGGTAGAACATGTTCGACAGGTTTAAACCCTGGTACACTCCCTTTGGGTGGTTCTTAACCGGAACTCCATGCTCGTGACTCTCAGCAAACCCGTGATTCATGGTTGAGTCGTTCAGACAACCTTAATATCAATGGAACCTGGGTGTTGATCAGGTGTAAAACCTAAATCCACCAAAACGGATGGTTGATATTAAGGATGTTTGAGCCGATTCATGTACCGTTAATATCAATGGAACTTGGGTGTTGATAAGGTGAAAACCATAATCCACCAAAATGGATGATTGATATTAGGGATACAATGAGCTTTCCCATGACCTTTGTTTGGTGTGACTTGCTTGATCCTTGAGTGTGATTGTTGCATTCATGCATTCATTTGCATTCATGTCATCAGAAAAAGAAAAAATTTCAAGGAACTTAAAGGGTTTATTTGCAAAATTTTCAGACATGGAAAGACCAAAAAGGCATACAAAGAAGTACAGCTTTAGACAGCCTGATGTGAAAGAGTTAAGGAATCTGACATCCTATGTATTGGATCCCTTGGGTTTCAAAGCTCGCTATGGGAAGCTTCTGCCTCTATTGACTACTCAGGTTGATGAGGGTTTGATGAGCACTTTGGCTCAGTTTTATGATCCTCTGTATCACTGCTTCTCTTTTCCGGACTTCCAGTTGTTGCCTACGCTTGAGGAGTATGCTCATCTTATTGGGATCCCGATTTTGGATCAGGTGCCGTTCAGTGGCTTGGAGAGTATTCCGACTGCTCGAGAGATTGCAGACTTGTTGCACATAGATGAATCTTTGATTAAAGCTAATCTGACTACCAAAGGTGGAATTCAGGGTCTTCCTTCTGATTTCCTCATTGCTCAAGCTACCGTGTATGGGAAGGCCATGAGTGAGGATGCCTTTGAGGCTTTATTCGTGCTGCTCATCTATGGTTTGGTATTGTTCCCCAACATCGACAAATTTGTGGATGTGAACGCCATTAGGATCTTTTCTGTTCTTAATCCCGTCCCGACTCTGTTGGGTGATGCCTATGTCTCTTTGCACTTGAGGAATGCAAAGGGCGGAGGAGTTATTGTGTGCTGTCTGCCTCTGTTGTATAAGTGGTTTATTTCTCACTTGCCGCAGACGGTCGCTTTCAAGGAGAACAAGGGATGTCTACGGTGGTCTCAGAGACTTATGTCTCTCACTAATGATGATATCTCTTGGTATGATCGCGTGTATGATACTGTGCAGATTATTGATTATTATGGTGAATTCCCTAATGTGCCTCTTCTTGGTACATGTGGTGGGATCAGCTCTAATCCCATTCTAGCACGTCGTCAGCTTGGGTTCCCCCTAAAGGATAAACCTCATAACATTCTGTTAGAAGGTGTGTTCTTTCAGGAGGGTAAAGATCCCCAAGGCCTGAAAGCCAGATTTGTCCGCGCTTGGCGCAATATCCATAAGAAGGGTAGGAATGAGTTGGGTCCGAAGAATTGCATTGCTTTGGAGCCATATACCTCTTGGGTCAGACAGAGAGCTGCCGAGTACCTTATGACGTATGATCATCCGAGACCTACACCATTGGATGTGGCTGGGCCTTCAACCCTCCCTAACCAAGGCGTAGAGGAGTTGAGAGACGAAGACCTTTCACGTGCCTGGATCCGTGAAAGAGAAGAGTTGCTTTAGCAAATCAAGGAGAAGGACGCTCTGATTGAGTTCCTCGAGCATCAGGTGATCGACGATCCGAATGATACTTGGACTTCTCTGCTTCCTCAGTCTTCCAAGTTCTGGAAGAGGAAGTACGATCGACTTGCAAAGGAGAAAGCGGATATGGAAGCAGCCTATGAGAGAGAGATCAAGGAGCTGTGTGCATCTCGAGCTTCTAGGGATCCATAGGATGTTTATTTTCCTTTTCCCTTGTAATAATAAAAAATGCTGTACTTCTTTGTTTCAAATATATTTGATGAGATATTTTCCAAATGCTATTAAAATGCTTTAAATATTCAAAATTTGCAAATAAATACCCTAAAAGTTCCTTGAAAATAAAAAACAAAGCATATGCACGAGCATTGCATGCATCATTTTGCATAAGCAGGTATCTTGTTCTTGGTCTTCTTGTCTGTGGCCTAACTCTATGCTCTTCATTTATTTTGAAGACAAGCTGACTCACCGGTACTATACCAGAGCCAATTCTGCAAGAGTAATGGATCAACTTGAGCAAGAAAACAGAGAATTGAAGGAAGAGGTCGCTCGTCTGAGTGCTCTGATGGAGCAGTTCTTGTCTGCTCAAAACCAACCTTCTCCACCTCCTGCAACTCCTCCCCAGAGGACGGTTATATCTGAAGTCATTGTTCCGACTGTGCCAACTGCCAGTGCTCACTTTGTGCCTAATGCCATGCCAGCCGGATTTCCGTGGGGTATGCCTCCGGGTTTCATGCCAGATATTCTAGCACCAATTTTTGCTTCTATGCCGGCATCTAGCCCGGGCCTTGCTACTCCTCCTCCTGTCGTGCATACCATTCCTAGGGTAGACGACACCATCTATCATTCTGAGCCGTCTGAGGGCCCAGATGTTAATGAGAAGATGGAAGCAATGAATGATCAATTCCTCGAGCTGCGTAAGGAATTGAAGACCCTCCGAGGGAAAGATCTGTTTGGCAAGTCTGCTGCTGAACTTTGCCTTGTTCCCGGTGTTAAGATTCCAATCAAGTTCAAAGTGCCTGACTTTGAAAAATATAAGGGGAACACCTGCCCTCTCGCTCACCTGGTCATGTATGCCAGGAAAATGTCTACGCAAACAGATAATGATCAGCTTCTGATCCATTATTTTCAGGATAGTTTGTCCGGTGCGGCTCTTCGCTGGTATATGAGCCTTGATAGTGCAAACATCCGATCCTTCAATGATCTTGGCGAAGCCTTCGTCAAGCAGTACAAGTATAATGTTGATATGGCGCCTGACCGTGATCAACTCAGGGCCATGTCTCAGAAGGATAAAGAGACATTTAAGGAGTACGCCCAGAGGTGGCGAGAGTTAGCAGCTCAGATTACTCCTCCGCTAGAAGAGAAAGAAATGACTAAGATCTTTTTGAAGACTCTTAGCTCATTCTATTACGAGCGGATGGTAGCGAGTGCTCCCTCTGATTTCACCGAGATGGTGAACATGGGGATGCGTCTGGAGGAAGGAGTCCGTGAGGGACGTCTATCAAAAGATGAGAGCTCTTCTAAACGGTATGGGGCATTTAAGAAGAAAGATGGGGAGGCACATGTTGTGCAATCCCATGCTAAACCAAGAAGACCCTCTGTCAAGAGGAAGCCCGTGCGTCATCAGCACCAGGTGGCTCATATAACACCTGTCTTCAGAGATAGTGCTCAGTATCAGCAACCTCAGCAGCATCAGCATCAGCAACAACCTCAGTATCAGCAGCAACACCGTCCACAGCAGCAGGCTTACCAGCCTCGTGGCAGTACTAGTAACCAGGCTAACCTGAACTATGATAGGAAGAAGATCAGCTTTGATCCCATTCCTATGTCATATGCTGAACTATATCCTTCCTTGTTGGAAAGGAAGCTGGTTACTCCCAGGGATCCTCCAGCTGTGCCTGCGAACCCGCAATGGTGGTATAAACCAGATCAACACTGTGTGTATCATTCCGGTGCTCCGGGACACAACATTGAAAATTGCTATCCGTTGAAAACTAAGGTTCAAGACCTTATGCGGTGTGGTATTCTGAGCTTTGAGGACTCAGGCCCCAATGTTACGAAGAACCCATTGCCCGAGCATGGGAAATCAGTGAACATGGTCCAGGGGTGCCCTGGTAAGTACAAAGTCAAATATGTGAGCCATATTCGACAGTCATTGGTCGAGTTGCATCGTTTGCTGTGTCAATATAGCCATATGGAGCATGACCATGACAGATGCCGCATCTGTTCTGTTAATCGTCTGGGTTGCCGCCAAGTGCGAAGAGAGCTTCAAGAGCTGTTGGATGAAGGTACTATAGAGATTCTTCAGAACCGTAATGTTGATGAAGATGAACCATAAGTCAATGTTATTTCTCCTGTGTTCAAGCTGCCTGAGCCTGTTGTCATCCGTTATGATGGTAGCAAGCCGAAGGTCTCTCCTTCTCTGATAATCAAGCCTGCAGGCCCTGTGCCTTATGCTTCTGATAGAGCTATTCCCTTCTGGTATAATCCCGTTGCTGTGGAAGATTGGAAGGAAGTGCCGTTGCCTTCAACCTCCGTGGTTAATATTGCTGACGTGAGCGGGTTGACCCGTAGTGGTCGTGTGTTTTCTGCACCCCCGAAGCCTCATGTTTTTGATTCCGCTGAGCGTCCGGTTGGGACTGCGGTGAATGTTCAGAACCTGGCACTTGCTGTTGCCAAACCCTCCTCTGTACAAAAGACTCTTGTTTCTTCTGTTGGCCCGAGTGGCGCTGTGAATGAAGAATGTGATGAGATGCTGAGGCTCATCAAGAAGAGTGAGTACAACGTTGTAGACCAGCTTCTACAAACGCCGTCCAAAATCTCCGTATTATCTTTACTGCTGAATTCAGAACCCCATAGGGAGGCTCTGCAGAAAGTATTGGATCTGGCTTATGTTGATCATGATGTCACGATAGAACAATTTGACAGTATAGTTGCAAACATTACTGCTTGCAACACCTTGAGTTTCTGTGACGCTGATCTCCCTGAGGAGGGAAGAGACCACAACATGGCTTTACATATATCCATGAACTGCAAGACGGATGCTATGTCCAACGTGTTGGTGGACACTGGGTCATCTTTGAATGTATTGCCAAAGACCACTCTTTCGAGACTGTCATATCAGGGGCCTCCCATGAGGCAGAGTGGTGTTGTTGTGAAGGCTTTTGATGGGTCGTGTAAGACCGTGATTGGGGAAGTTGATCTCCCAATCAAGATTGGACCAAGTGATTTCCAGGTTACCTTCCAGGTTATGGATATCCACCCATCTTATAGTTGTCTCCTTGGTAGACCATGGATTCACGAGGCTGGCACCGTGACATCCACCCTACACCAGAAGCTGAAATTCGTGAAGAACACGAAACTGGTTGTGGTAGGGGGAGAAAAGGCTCTCCTGGTTAGCCACTTGTCTTCTTTCTCGTATATTGATGCTGAGGATGAAGTTGGAACGCCTTTCCAAGCTTTGTCTATTGCTGAGCCGATTGAGAAGAAGTCTCCTTCATTTGCTTCCTATCGTGATGCGAAACTGGCCATTGAATGTGGTGCAGTTGCTGGTTTGGGGAAGATGATTGAGCTTGAAGACAATAAATCCCGGGATGGCATTGGCTATTGTTCTGGGGCATTCAACGAGCAAGGTTTGTTCAAGAATGGAGGTTTCATCCATGCTGATCAGATTGAAGAAGCTGCTGCTATCTTGGAAGAGGATGCAGAGGATTTGAGCAACTTCATCATACCTGGTGGAGTCTGCCATAATTGGGTCGCTGTAGATGTTCCTACAGTCATTCATAGATCAGAGTAATGGTTCACTTTGTTCAAAACCCTTCTCCCATGCCAAAAGGAGAAGTGATGACATTGTTGGCAGCATATATACAATGATGTTTCATTCAATTAATGCATTGTTAAACATTTGTTTTTCCATTTGTTTTCACTTTTTGCTTTTTTGCATGAAATCAGTGATCACAAAAAACCATAAAAACAAAAACGAAAGCAACACTTCTCATCTGCATAATGGTTTGTTTGATTAAATTCTAAAGTTTTTCATTAACCAAAATCATTATGCAGGTTGTTTCTAAAACCCATTGAACATAATGATCCAACGCCATCTCCCAATTTTGAATTCCCTGTATTCGAGGCAGAGGAAGATGATGTTGAAGAGATTCCTGATGAGATTACCTGTCTCCTTGAGCACGAGAAGAAGATCATTCAGCCGCATCTCGAAGATCTGGAGACAGTCAACTTGGGGTCTGAGGATTGTGTTCGTATGGTGAAGATTGGGGCACTTCTTGAAGAGTCTGTCAAGAAGAGATTGATTGAGTTGCTACGAGAATATTCTGATATCTTTGCTTGGTCATATGAAGACATGCCGGGTCTAGATACAGATATTGTGCAACATTTCCTGCCTTTGAAGCCTGAGTGTGTGCCTGTGAAGCAGAAGCTCAGAAGAACTCATCCAGATATGGCAGTGAAGATCAAAGAGGAAGTTCAGAAGCAAATTGATGCAGGGTTTCTGGTGACTTCTACATATCCTCTATGGGTGGCCAATATTGTGCCTGTGCCTAAGAAGGACGGAAAAGTCCGTATGTGTGTTGATTACAGAGATTTGAATAAAGCTAGTCCGAAAGATGATTTCCCTCTACCACACATTGACATGTTGGTAGACAATACAGCTAAATTCAAAGTCTTTTCGTTTATGGACGGATTTTCCGGATATAATCAAATCAAGATGGCACCCGAAGATATGGAGAAGACAACATTCATCACACCTTGGGGAACATTCTGTTATCGAGTGATGCCCTTCGGTTTGAAGAACGCCGGAGCCACGTATCAACGTGCTATGACTACCTTGTTTCATGACATGATGCACAAGGAGATAGAGGTCTATGTTGATGATATGATTGCTAAGTCCCGAACGGAAGTTGAACATGTTGAGCATTTGTTGAAGCTTTTTCAGCGTCTGAGGAAGTTTAGGCTCCGTCTGAATCCGAACAAATGTACATTTGGAGTCCGTTCCGGCAAGTTATTGGGTTTTGTTGTCAGCGAGAGAGGTATTGAGGTTGATCCTGCAAAGGTCAAAGCAATACAAGAGATGCCTGCACCCAAAACTGAGAAGCAAGTCCGAGGTTTTCTTGGCCGCTTGAATTACATTTTCAGATTTATATCCCACATGACTGCCACATGTGCACCGATATTTAAGCTCCTCCGGAAAGATCAGTCTCATGATTGGACCGAGGATTGCCAGAAAGCTTTCGACAGTATCAAAGAGTATCTGTCTGAACCTCCGATCTTGTCTCCGCCTGTAGAAGGAAGACCTCTGATTATGTAACTGACTGTTCTTGAAGACTCGATGGGTTGTGTAGTCGGTCAACAAGATGAATCAGGGAAGAAAGAATCTGCTATCTACTACCTCAGTAAGAAGTTTACTGATTGTGAGTCTCGGTACTCTATGCTTGAGAAGACGTGCTATGCTTTGGCTTGGGCTGCTAAGCGTTTGCGCCAGTACATGATAAATCATACTACTTGGTTGATATCCAGGATGGATCCAATCAAGTATATCTTCGAGAAGCCTGCTTTAACCGGGAGGATTGCCCGTTGGCAGATGTTGTTGTCTGAGTATGATATTGAGTATCAAGCTCAGAAAGCTATCAAAGGTAGTATCTTGGCTGACCATCTAGCGCACCAGCCGATTGAAGATCATCAGTCTGTTCAGTATGACTTCCCAGATGAGGAGATTCTGTATTTGAAAATGAAAGATTGTGATGAGCCTACACTTAATGAAGGTCCGGAACCTGGTTCCAGATGGACGATGGTGTTTGATGGCGCTGTGAATCAGTATGGAAATGGAATTGGGGCAGTAATCATTACTCCTCATGGCACGCATATTCCGTTTACAACAAGGCTAACTTTCAAATGCACGAATAATATGGTTGAGTATGAGGCCTGTATTATGGGATTGGAAGAATGTATTGATTTGAGAATCAAGCATCTTGATGTGTATGGTGATTCGGCCCTGGTTGTCAACCAGATCAAGGGTGAATGGGAGACGAATCAGCCTGGTCTCATTCCGTATAGAGATTATGCAAGAAGGACTTCAACGTTCTTCACAGAAGTTGACTTTCATCATATTCCTCGAGAGGATAATCGGATGGCAGATGCGCTTGCTACGCTTGCTTCCATGATTATGGTCAAGTATTGGAATGAAGTTCCCAACATTGCCGTGATGCGCTTGGATAGACCAGCTCACGTATTTGCAGTTGAAGAAGTGAAAGATGAAAAACCTTGGTATTTTGATATCAAGAATTTCCTCCAGAACCAGGTCTACCCGCCTGGGGCATCTGTGAAAGATAGGAAAACTTTGAGAAGGTTGTCAGGCAGTTTCTACCTCAGTGGTGAAGTGCTGTATAAAAGAAATTTTGACATGGTTTTGCTCAGATGCGTGGATAAACACGAAGCAAACCTGTTAATGACTGAGGTCCATGAGGGTTCATTTGGTACTCATTCCAATGGACATGCCATGGCTAGAAAGATGTTGAGAGCAGGCTTCTATTGGCTGACAATGGAGTCTGACTGCTGCAAATATGTGAAGAAATGCCACAAGTGTCAGATTTATGCAGATAAGATTCATATTCTTCCGACACTTCTGAATGTGATTTCATCACCATGGCCTTTCTCTATGTGGGGAATTGACATGATCGGCATGATTGAACCGAAGGCGTCCAATGGGCACAGGTTTATTCTCGTAGCAATTGACTACTTCACCAAATGGGTTGAAGCCGCATCGTATGCGAATGTGACCAGACAGGTGGTTGTGAAGTTTATCAAGAATCAGCTGATTTGCCGTTATGGTGTGCCAGATAAGATCATTACTGATAATGGATCTAATCTGAATAATAAGATGATGGATGAGTTGTGCGCTGAGTTTAAGATTGCACACCATAATTCCTCTCCCTACAGACCTAAGATGAATGGGGCTGTTGAAGCTGCTAATAAGAATATCAAGAAGGTGACCTTGTGTGTTCCGAGAAGGTGACCTTGTGCTCAAGAAAGTCTTGTCTTTCGCGCCCGATTCCAGGGGCAAGTGGACTCCAAACTACGAGGGTTCATATGTTGTTAAGAGAGCCTTTTCAGGCGGTGCTTTGATGCTTACAACAATGGATGGGGAGGATTTCACTCGTCCTGTGAATTCAGATGCAGTCAAGAAATACTTTGCCTAAAAAAAATATATGCAAAAGAAAAACAGAATAGCTCGCTAAGTTGAAAACCCGAAAGGGCGGCTTGGGCAAAAATGAGCGTCTCGGTGGAGAACCCGCAAGGGCAATCCAGGCAAAAGTTAGAGACATAAAAAAAAGATATATTTGCATCCCGCTAGATTGAGTACCTCACCCTGGGGCAATCTAGGCAAAAATTAGGGATTTTGCAAGTAACTGCATCCTGACAAGACTTTCTGTTCCACAGTTGTCTTTTCGTCAGAGACTCTCGATTCGTCGTCAACTGAAGCTTCGAATATATCGAAATTCAAATTGGTAGAGAAAGGATCATTATGTTCAATGTAGCCCTCTTCCAATATATATCACTGATTTCAAATTTGTACAGATCTATGGAGTCTTGCCATTTGCAGGCTACCATTCCATTAAATAAATTTGAGTTTTTTATCCAATTATTTGCACTCTTATTTGTTTCAATTCAACAAATGTTTTGCATGTTTTAATTGATAAAATGTCATTGTTTTAAACAAATAAATTTTTTCAAAATTTGTTGTTTTAAACAAAGTGAACATTCACCATGATGAAAGGATACTTAAGAATTTCTCAGTGCTCTCCCAAGGGTGGCATGATTTCCAACAGGTAAGACATTTGTTCATATTCCTGACTTAGTTGTATCCTCTTGTTGGGGTTGTTCCCCAAGCAGATGTTGTTGAAGACTTCATTTTCTTCTCCAGCAGTAGTCTCTCCCCAGTGCAGTCGCTAGCAGAGTTATTGTTATCTCTCCTCAGCATGGTTGCTTTCCTTTTGGAAGATTCAGTGGTTGGTGGATTGATATCCCGGTACTTTACCACTTTCCTCAGCGCAGTTTCCTGCAGAGTTGTTGATATGATATACTGCATTGTTGCTATATCTCCCCATCAGTGCGCTTATCCCTTCAGCAGGGCAGTGATTATGTTCCTCCTCAGCAGTTGTGGGTGTTATCCTCAGAAGAGTCAGCATTTAGTGGTTGATTCCCCAACTCTCCTCCATATCCCCAGTGGATTCTTCAGTGGATTCCCCAGTTGAGCAGCCAGTAGATTTGTGGTTTGGTGGATTGTATTTACGCAAAATCCACAAGAGTTGATATTCCCGACAGAGTCAGGATTGCATCTATGATAATCCCCTCAGAGTCTCCGCCAGAGCTGGTATCCTCGACAGAGTTGCTTTTGTGGCAGTTCCACTTGTTGAAACCTCTGTTTCCCCAGTAGGTTCGGTTGGTGGTCTATCATCCAGTGATTTGGTTGATTTCCTGATTGCTTTTGATCCTCAATAGAGTGGCTTGTTGCAGAATCTACTTGTGTGATCTGTTTTTCCTTCAGTGGGTGTATCCCCGATGGAGTGGCTACTTGTGTTCTCCCCAGGTAGAGTTGCTTGTGTAGTAGATTCTACATGGATGATCTGTTCTCCCTCAGTGGGTTGTTCCCCAGCGGAGTTATTTTGGAGTTGCTTTCACAGCAGTTCTCGCTTGTACAGTGAACTTTTGTATCCCAGTTGATACTGAGGATCCCTTGCAGATATCTCGGGATTTATCCTTCTCCCCAACAGATTTGTCTTTGTGGTAGTTCTTGCCTGTTGTGACTTTCTGTGCTCCAGTTGGGTTATTTGTTGATCCATCACTCAGAGATTTGGTGATATCTCTGATCTTTTGCTCCCCTGCAGATCTTTGCTTTTCAGCATGTAGATCTCCAGCATATCGGCTTTCCAGTTGGTCCTTCCCCTGGAAGTATAGTACCGGGCGTTTGATTCCTGGACCTGTTGTGTTAGAAATGTCTGTTTTGTCAGCATTCATTAAACATAAACCACGCATATTCATGCATACTTTCAACATTCAGAGATTCATGTTTGCATTCTTTTGCCATATATCTTTTGTTTGTTGTTCTCTGTTTTTGGTGATATAGATCTCTCCTATAGATCTTCCCAAGCAGATGTCGGGTGTTTAAATCTCTCCATATAGAGTCAGCCCCATAAGCAGAAAGCGTCTGTCTTTCCTTCTGCAGTTCCCCACTGAGATATATCCTCGTGGATGACGGTTTCTTCCGTTTCCTCCCAACACATATATTGGGATGGATTTTTCTATTGAGTTATATCCTCATAGGATGAGTTTTGATTCAGTCTGTCTTTTCGGATCGACCCCGAATTGATTATTTGTCAGCTGTTTCTTGTGCTTCCCTGTGGAATAAATGAATAAATTGCCCAGTAATCGGCATCAATTCATCTTATCCCCAGCGGAATCTTTTTGGGCCTCTACCCAGTAACCGGTAGTTGTAAGTCCTATGTTCCTGCCTTCTTGACGGAATTTGTGGTTATATACCTTTTATTCCTCGGCAAGAGTTGATCGGTCTTCTACCCAGTAGTCGGTAGTCGTAAATCCTATGTTTCCTGCTCTCCAGCAGTTTGTGGTTTGTTATAAACCCTGTTTTGCTTCCCGTGCGGATTTATGATTCTTTCATTCCCCATGCGGAGTTGTTGGTTTTCTACCCAGTATTCGGTGGATGTAAACCCTAATTCTTTTATCCTCATTAGAGTTGATGGTATTCTACCCCGTATTCAGTAGTTGTAAGTCCTATCTCTTTTCCCCTAGCAGAGGTGACCTTTGTGGTTCGTTCTGGTTGATGGTGGATTTTTGTGCTGTTGTGGTTTTATCCCAACGGAGTCTGTGCTTTTGGTGGATAATTGTCGGTTGCTAGCAATTTTATCCTTAGACAGAGTTTTGGTATTCTACCCCGTATTCGGTAGTTGTAAACCCTAATTTCTCCCCTTTGCAGAGTTAACCTTGTTGTTCATCCTAACCGACGATGGTTACTCTTTGTGGTTATCTTCATCCAGTATTCGATGTTGATATTCCTTCTTTGCTTGTGGACAATTGCCTTTTGCTAGCAATTGTATCCCCAGCAGTTTTCTGGATCATTGCCGTATGCTTGCAATGTTATCCCCTTTGAAGTTGCCAGCAAGTCCTCGCGGATAATTGCTGTTTATGCAATTCATCCCTAGCGGATCGCCTGTCATTTACCCGTTTGCTTGGTAATGATTGTTGCTCCCTTTGATTGGTCATCTTTATATACCTAGTTTTGGTATCCCGATGCCTTTCTTTTCGGTTGATTTATCCTTTATTAACCCAGTAACCGGTTGTGGATGATCTTCCATGCGAGTATGTTATCCACGTTCTGACGGTAATGGATAATATATCTCATGCACTCTTCAGTCGAAACCTGTTGTGTTTCCCCAGTCGGGTAAGATTCGTTATTCCTTTGTGGAATCGAATATTCTTTGTTCTTGGATAATTGTCGGATGCTTGCAATTTATCCCTTGGAGTTGTCTGTCGTTTACCCGTATACTTGGTAACGATTGTCTCTCTTTTTGGTTGATCACCTATTATATACCCACTAACCGGTATCTCTGGTGTCTCTTCCTTTCGAGTATATTATTCACGTTCTGACGGTAATGAATAATATATCTCTTTCACTCTTTGGTTGGAGTCCTTTGTTGATATTCCCCAGTAGAGTAAGATTCGTATTCTTTGTAGAATCGAATGCCCATCCGTTCGGATGATGAGTGTTTTGGCATATATACCAATTCACATTTTCGGTAGGACACCTATTATATACCTTGGTATCCCTGGTGTTTCCTTCCATGCGAGTGTATTATCTATGTTCTGACGGTAATAGATAATATATCTCATGCGAGTGTTCTATCCATGTTCTGACGGTAATGGATATTATATCTCATGCGCTCTTTGGGTTTGTGTCCCCAGTTGAGTAAGATTCGTTTTCCCGTTGTGGATTCGAATGTCCATCCTGTAAGTCGATTTGCTTTTTCAAGCCCTCCTTTCGGATGATGAGTGTCTTGGCATATATACCAATTCACGCTTTGGTCGGTCACCTATTATATGCCCTAACCGGTATCCCTGGTGTTCCTTCCTTTCTGCTCCCTATTGTGACCTTGGTCCCCTGTGAAGTCAGATTTTCCTGAGTTGTTGTACCTTTTTCAGGTCTTTCTCAGATGGTTGGTTGATTGATATCTCTCACCCTTATACCGGTCTTAGATATTCATTCTTCCTGAGTTTGTTACCCTTATACAGGTAACACCTCATTTCTTTGTTGCTTCCCCAGGAGAGTCTCTTTGTTAGACACTTCTCCAGTGGAGTTTTCTGTGGTGATTTTTGCCCTTTGCTGTATTGGCGTTTTCCCCAATATATGCAATTTTCCCCGGCAGGGAGGTTCTTTGTGAATCGTTCCTTGGTCCGAGTCCGGATTTTTATCCGAAGTATCCTTTGTGGATAGTTTGAGTCAGCTTGTGTCTTTCCAGTGGACGTGTTATCCTTTGGAATTCTTCTTTTCCCCAGTTTGAGTCCTTCTTTCCCCAGTAAGGTCTCTAGTCCAGTCGTGTTTTGTTCACGCAATGTCAGTTTTGTCCCCTAATTCAGAGTCGTGTCCTGCTCACGCATTCTTTTTCTTTCTATCCCCAATAAGAGTCTCCGTTCCTAGTGAGTGTATTACTCCGATGGATTGTCTCTTCTGTGTGAACTATATCCCCACAGAGTTTTGTTTCTTTTGCATGCATACATCTGCATCATGAGGTCTCTTAGGGACCAAAATTTGTCTCATTACTGTTATTTAAGCCCATTCTACCGCGTCGAGATGAAGATTTCTAAACTTCACTTCTCCGGCTAGAATGACCTTAAATAGGGGCATCTGTAAGACCTCAATTTTGTCCCTAAGATCCCTCATGGCATCATATCATATCATATCATTGCCTCAAGGATGATTGTGCATCTTGCCTCCTTCCCTGTGGGTGGGCTATCTTTTGAGTGTGATTTCTTGATCACCAAGCATGTTTTGCATTTGTATATCATTGCTTTTCATTTGTTTACTAACCAAAAGTACAAAAATATGTCATCTAACCTTGTTACTTGCAGATGAAGCAATCTTAGGTCAAGACAGTCAAAGGCATTCAATGAGCAATAGATGGTGGCCATTCTGAAGAATTTGGGCACCATGATCATTCATAAGAGTTCATATGAGCTATGGTGTTATTTTAAATCAAAATCCCAAGTGGTAAAGGCTTGAATCTCATCAAGGCATTCTTCAGTCAACTGAAACCCTAGCCAGTCAATTGCTCAGTCAACTGTTGGATTTGGAGGTGGGAAGAGCCTAGAAATACTTCATTCATGTTCAAACAAGTCTCATTTTACATTTCAAACATCAACATTGAAGAAAATAAGGTCAGATGAAAACTTTCCAAAAATAGTAAGTGACCTGTAATTTGGATTTGCCAAAAATGGAAAGGTTTTCTCCTCAAGATTACATCATCAAGAATGCTTCAAATGAAATTTTGTTGAACATGAAAGTTGTAGATCTTTCTCTCCCATTTCTAAAAAGTCCAAGATCAAGAATTTCTCATGTGTGGTTGAAAAGATATGGATCAATCATGGCCAAGTGAATTTGAACTTCAAGCATGCATAACTTCTCAACCAAATGGCCAAATGGAGTGGTTCTTTTTGCTAAATTCCTCTCTTGACTTCTACTATCCAAATCATGCATTACATTTCATCAATTATCATCACATGATCATTTCATATTTCACTTGATTTTTGGAGGGAATTTTCACAATTTAAAATTGGTAATTCATTTGAATATTTTACAATTGTCAATAGCTCCAAAATGCAATTTTAAGTGAATTTAAGCTCAGCCACGTGCACTGTTCATGCCATGCTCATGCATAAGGTGCAAAATGCAATTTGTCCAAACACCTCCATTTTCCCTAATTTCCATTTGCACTTGATTAGAGTTTAATTAAGCATGTTTAGTAGGGAGTATATAAGCTAAAGCCTAACAGAAAATCAGTAACAACACTTCATTTCTCAAGATCTAGATCTAGAATACAAATTTTCTCTCTCAAATTTTCTTCTAATTTCTTCATTTGCCTTTGCATTTTCTGGTTTGATTCTTGTTCTTGAGTTGATATTGAGCAGGTTTACACCTAGATCCAGTGGAATTCGTGCGACATTGAAGCATAGGGAAACTTTGCATCATCCATGGCAGCTCCAAATTCTTGAGGATTCGTGCACATCCAAGTCTCCAATTCTCATCCAGTTAACTTCATAAGCATTATAGAAGAGTTTTCAAGCATTACAAGTCCTTGAATCCATCCAATTCCCGCACTGTTCTACAAGAGGTCATAAATTCAACCTTCATAATTTTGCTTTTTATTGATATGATGTGATAGATCTTTGATTGCTGGTTGTTATGAGCTTTGAATCGTGTGAATCCGTGCCAAAATGAGTGAGAACTGATTGATTTAAGTTTGGTTGATGATTCTTATTTTGCTCGATTCATGCTTGTTATAATGTTTTTGGATGAAATGTGTGTTGATTCTTAGTGTATGATGTTAGATTTACGTGATGCCATGCTTAATTCGTGTTTCTGGAGACTTTGGAAATTTTTTGGAAAATTGTTGAAGATCATGAGGATCTTCATCGTGTTCTTGATCTGCTGCATATTACCTACGGATTTTCTTACCGCCTTCATAGCATTACTTACGGATTTTCTTGCATGTTCTTCCACATTACCTGCGGATTTGGCTTTGGCATGCGTGCACGTTGTGGTTAGGGTTTGAGCCAAACGACCGCGTTTAGCTAGGGCGCGCCAATATTCAAATTATTCCTCCCTTCGATTCCCCGCGTCTGCACTAATCCAAATTGCCTTGCTGATTTATTTCCTTTATTCCATCCATTCATGTATATGCTTCATCATGTTTTTTTATTTTTTTCTTCACTTCTAAAATTCATAATTAAATAAATATGCATCCAAATGACATGAGATTTTTTGCATCTTGTTCCTCATTGTGTCTACTTTTTTTTGACTATTTTTCCAGAAATTGTGCTTGGCTAGTTTTTAATTGGTGCTAGAGATTGTTCATATGTGTCATTCTTGGTACCTTGCTTGCCATTTGCTTTGTGAAATGATGAATATTAATCCAATGAATATGAAAATTGACATGCTTAAACTAGACACTTTTCTTGATTCTTTGGTGTTGAGTTTGCATTTTTAGCATTTATGGTTGTTAAGATATGATCTGGTTAATGTAGGTGTGACAATGTGTGTCACACCTTTGCTTGCTCAACTTGTGAATTTTATTTGCCTTGCCAAATGAACTCCAAATTATTTGATTTTTTGTATGATGCTTCCTCTGGATGTTGAGTTTGATCATGAATTTGTGTAGAATTTTTGGATTTATTTCTGATTTGTTTGAGATTTTCCTTGCTGGTTGACCATTTTTGAACTTTTGATGAGTGTTGAACTTCAATGATTTGGGAAATGCTTATGCCTTATTATATGAATTTGAAACTTTGTACATGGTTTCTAGACACTTTGAAGTTTATTGTGGCTTTGGTTTGAGGTCTTTATCATGCTTCAATTCTGTTTTAGGATTGCCTTAAGTTGATGTACCAATTTGTGCCTCCTTTGAGCTTGTTTGTGCCTACCTTGCCTTATGGAATTTCTTTGCCATGCTTAAACTTGTCCAAATGCCTTGATTTTTGGTGTGTTGATCATGTTATGTGTTATGTTTAGCCATGATATTTCTTGGAATTAATTGAACCATTTTTGAATTATTGTGCATTTGTTCATTATGTTGCTTCAATGTGGTTTCAACTTGCATACCTTGACATGTTTTGATTGTGAAATGCATTGGGTAAATGATATGAATGTGAGACTTTTTGCTATGTGTCAATAATTGTTTGAAGTTTCATCATGTCAATTTTCAGCTTCTGTTTCAAATTGTTTCTCCATCTTTGACCCTAGGCCTTGACCTAGTGGTTGGTTGCTCATGTTTGAAGCTTTGTTTCAGGTTACACATTCAAGTTACACAATTGATGATGCCTCATCTTGAGAGCATTTGATATTTGTTTTGGATTACTAATGTGTGTTTTGTAGGTTGATGTTGACTCATTTGAGATTGACTTGGGGCTTATGCCTTTGCTTATTGATTGACTGTTGATATTAACTGTTGGTTGTTTATCTGAGTTGTATACTGATTTGTTTGATGTTTCAACAGGTACATTAGTTGCTTAAGTTCACTTTGAACTTGCTTTTTCTTGGTTGCTTAACCACTTAGGTATAATTTCTCTTCTACATGTAGTCTGGAAGACCTGGCCTGTTATGTGGTTAGGCACCTGTCTGAAGTCCTCCTTAAGAGGCAATGCTTGTGATTGTTTACTTTTTGTGCCAAGCAGGAAAAGTCCTCATATGAGGCAATTGGTAGATAAAAGAGATGTGTAGTCCATCTCCTACTATTCAGTGTGTCATCCCTTTGCTCACATTACATGTTGATGCATTGTGGATCTTAACCCAAGATCTATAGAGTCATTCACTTGTGGAGAGAGTTCCAACTTTCTGAACTCCCACACCTTCTAATATTCAAAGCTCTCCCTGACCAGGGATAAGAGCTATGAGGCACACCCATCATTTCCTTTTCATCTGCTTCACCTTAACTCTCAATGTTAAGGTTAAGAGCACCACTTACCCCATTCTAGTTGACTGTAAAGTCTAACCTTGCTTGAGCCTAATTGCTTGGATATAGTGTGTGCTAACTGACTTGTTTGTCTGCTTGCCTGATTCATCTGTGCATAGTTGCTTATGTGTGCCTTTGTGCATTTATCATCATTAATTGTACATAGTTGCATAATCATTGTTCATATCTGTGTGATCATTTTGTTTTGAGGAGTCAACTGTAAGCCCATTTATTGGCAAGTGTTTCCTATGACCATTGAGGAGTCAAGTATAAGTCCAGTTATTGGCATTTGTTTCCTGTGATATGGTAGGAGATTGGTGTAAATCCATTGATTGGTATCCGATATCCTTGTTTCTTTGCTTTGGAGATTGGTATAAGCCCAAATAGATTGGCATCTGATACCCATGTTTTGTTTTGCTTTAGGAGATTGGTATAAGTCCATTTATTGGCATCTGATATCCCTGTTTGTTTTAGGAGATTGGTGTAAATCCATTGATTGGTATCTGTATCCACCTTTGTTTGTGAGATTGGTGTAAGTCCAGCAATTGGCATCCGGTATCATTTGCTTTGCTTGTTTGTTATTGCTCATTTGCCTATTCGTAAGGACACACTTGAATCATCTTCCATATGATTTCAAGAGGTGAACATCTAAGAAGTTTTACACTCACCCTCCATCCTTTTGTTTCTTCAAACCTTTTTGCACTTGTTGACTTTAAAAAACTTGAAAATATTATTGTGCAAACTTTTCACCTGTTTTCAAATTAGAAACCTGGGCCTTAAGCCCTTGATTTTCAAACTCATTTTCTTAACACTTCTTTGAATTGAATTCTAATCATACTTTGACCATATTTTGTAAATACTCATAATTGGTTAATCACACTCATTCAATTGTTTTGTGGCTTTGTCCATTGTTGATATGTTTTCATACCTTAGCCATAGGTTTCAATTATCATATTGGTTGATGTAAATCTCACCACATCCTTAGTGAGTTGATTGTAAGCCTTCCATACTTATTATAGGGTTAACCCCTCACTAGTAAGTTGAAGCCATCCTCGCATGGTGGATTGTTGGTCTTGATTGAGTTTTCTCCCGTTGATAATGAAAAGCCTTAGTGCTCTTGTTTTAAAATCAATTCACCTACCTTTTGGAAATCTTTTAGCCGAACTACGGCGTTTTGATCCTTACCTTTCATGGAAGGTACGTAGGCAACGGGTTCATCCGTTCAAACACAAAAACAATAAAAATTGTATATTCTTTTCTCATCCCTTCATTCATGTTTGCACAATAATATTTTTCATAAACAAATAAATATTTCATTCAACAAGTGTGAAAAGGGCTCCCTAGGAGTACCTAGGACGTTTTGGGTGCCTAACACCTTCCCATTGCGTAATTTACCCCTTACCCAGATTCTCTGATCTTTTCATTAGTTTTCTATGTGTAAAACTTCTTAGGCTTTTGTTCGCTTTTTAGCCATTCCTTAGGATAAATAAAAGTGCGGTGGCGACTCGATTCTTTGTATGCTTTGCTTTTCGTTTAATCAATAAATCATAAAGTGACGAATACACCGCTACACCTAGCTAACACATTCTTGAAGCAATACAATTATAATATGGACATAGCTCCCGACCGCATGAAGTTAAGAGCCTTATCTCAGGAAGACAATGAATCCTTCAGAGGGTATGCCCAAAGATGGAGAGAGTTAGCGGCTTGCGTTGAGCCACCACTCTTAGAGAAAGAACTGATGGAATTATTCAGGGACACCCTGCAAAGTCCATACTTCGAAAGGATGATTAGCAGCGCAACATCAGACTTTGCTCACTTAGTGACAATTGGAGAACGCGTCGAGAGTGCCCTAAAAAGTGGAAGAATCCAAGGTGCCTCGAGCAACCAAGCTAGCGAGACAGAATCCCTCAGCGATTCCCAAAAGAAAGAGGATGATGAAATAAATGCAGTCATGGCAGATGTTGGGTATTCTCACGATGCACCAGCCATACCTTATGGTTCTTCACCTTCTCAGCAATCACCATTTCCAACACCATGTTATCCTTATAGGCAACCGACAAGGCCTAGAGCACCATTCAAGCAACCATGGACTGTTCCTCATACAAATCAAAGATCTCGTGGTCAAGGATATCAGAATCAGCATCAAAACCAACATAGGCCTCGAAACAATCTGGAAAGAAGGAATGCTCCTCTCGATCCAATCCTTATGTCATACAGTCAACTTTTGCCATGTCTGATTCAAAGCTCGCTAGTGGAGCCCAAGTCTCTCAGGCCATTGTCAGAACCATACCCACCTGGATATGATCCTGATGTGCAATATGGATATCATGCGGGAACAATAGGGTATTCAACTGAAGACTGCAATGCTTTCAAGGCTAAAGTGCAACAATTGATCGACAAAAGGTACATATCCTTTGCAGAAGGAAGCCTGTTAGTGCATGTTAATCTCTCGTCAGAATGAGTTCAAAGATTTCATAGAGTATCTTCTAATGCCAGTAGTTCAGACAGGAAGACATCCTCAACACTGGCAATCGTTGGACTGATTTGTTTCTATTTTTGCATTTGTAGTTTCTTTGTTGTTAAAAGCTGCTTGTGTTTAAACATTGTTGTTTTTAATGGTAATATTGATGAAGTAATGATGCATGTTTTGAATTAATTATCTCGCATTCGCTCATTTTTCTTCTCTTATATTAAAAACAAAAAATACATCAGTGTTTCTCCCATTCACTTTTCTTTATCATAACTTTTGTTTTAGCAAAGATTTGAGGGAGGATAACGAAAACAAGATACCCATAATTGCTGACTATATGCTTTCGGATAAAATCCTGTTGATGATGTACAGGCATTGTTTCAAATTCCCAAACACTGGAGAGATAAGGAGTTAATCCCTAGTCAAACACTTCGAACCTAGAAGTAGGTGTTTCTTTCGGATATACAAACCCTTATGTTTAACCCAGGGCAGGGTAGTGTTCAGTAAATCTGACTATGCATTCAAATTACAAGATAAAATATCCAGTATGGGGATCAACTACATGCCATTCTTCACACACATCCTGAAGTGTAGAAGGAACCACACAAAATCCAAAATTTATGGCGTTTGTTCTTCAATGACCATTGACTTGGCAGTCACAATCTATCAAAAATAAAAATCAAAGAAAAACCCACTAAGTCGAACACCCAAGAGGCGACTTAGGCAAAAATTAGGGCAATCCCGATGGACTAAAAGCTTCAAAAGCAGTTCAAGCAAAAGTTAGGGATCAAGACAAAAAAATCAAAGGAGGTCACGAAAAAACCTCAACAAAACAAAACTAGATTCAATGACCACCATATCCAAATCAAAAGATCACCAACATCCATAAAGAGCGAAATAAGTTACTGTCATTTCAAAAAGATCTTACACTGCTGAAATCTCGTAAGAGTAAGTGTGTGTCGAATTAAATTAATGTAGGATTGGAGATCATCATGAAGAAGGGGTGGGTTAAAATAAACTTTGAGCCTTATATCCTTTTGTTTCAGTAACCATGAGCCAAGCCACATTACAACCCTCAAAAGACCTAATTGAGGTAGGGTTATTTCTGAAAGCATATTACAGCAAAGTTGCGTAAACTGACTCCTAAAGATTTGCTAATATTCAACATCAATGTCATTATTCTCGCTGTGTCTTTCACACTTTAAATTGCTAAATCAGCATTACATTTGGACTCATGATCCACTCGTCACATACTATCACATCATTCCAATAAATGATTCTTTTTCAAAAACTTGCATGAATATCGCATTAAAATTACCATTTATAAGCGAACAATTTTAATTGCAATTCAGTACTCGACATCATTGAAATTTCAACAAAGAGCAACCAGTGGAACTTGATCATTCACCAGAATCAATACTACCTCATAACCCACGAATCAGGGGCATGCCACCTAAACATCAGTTGATCATAGGAAGATTACTCCAAGAATTCGCCAGTCTTAAACAATCTCCAAACATCTGTTAATCAGGGGCAAGTCATTTCAAGAATAATTTGATCCAGAGTAAATCATCTCAAGACTCTATTAACTAGGGGCAGATCACCTAGAGGTTCTGTTGGCCAGGGGCAGACCCCTTAAATATTCAGTTAGGGTGAGTTAAATCGCTTCAACGCTCATACCGGGGCAAGCTACCTCAAGATCACAGAAAAGTCAACCACTCCAAGAGTCGGTTAACCAAGGATAAATCCTTTCATGGATCAAAATTCTGGGGCAATCCATCTCCAAATTACGATACAATTGCTTTCAAAATTCTTTCGAGGCAAACATTTTGCATAGACCCATCACATTGGGGCAAGATGAGCCATACAAGAGCAAGTCCTCTCCATGTTTTCAAGTTGGTCAATCAAAAAGTTTGGTCGCACGTCAGCAACCAGAGAGTTCGAGACAAGTGTCGGGGAATCATGCTACCACCCTATAAAATAACCTTTTGACAGATAGAAACCTTTCTGGAAAGAACCTTCTCTTCCAATACCCACGCAGAGGCATTTTGAAAACCTGCAAATCATTACAAAAATCATCATCATGCATTAGTCATGTCACTTTGCTCTAAGATAAAACCATGCATATCATAAAATTCATCGGGTCTAACCCCATAACATGAACCTGGCATCAAAAAGCCTTGAAACACAAAATCTGACACCAAAGCCCAACATCGCTTGGCCATTTCAAAGTCCAGTTCTCGTCTGGAAATTTATTTCAAAGTCCAGTTCCCGTCTGGCAACTTTATTTCAAAGTCCAGTTCCCGTATGGCAACTTATTTCAAAAGCCCAGTCCCGGCTGGCAAACCTTTTTCAAAAAACCAGTTCCCGTCTGACAATTTATTTCAAAGCCCAGTTCCCGTCTGGCAATTTATTTCAAAGTCCGATTCTCGTCTGGCAACTTATTCCAAAGTCCAGTTCCCGTCTGGCAAACTATATAAAAAATCAGTTCTTGTACGACAAATCATTTGCCAAATACCAATTCTCGTCTGGTAAATTATCTCTTAATACCAGTTCTCCTCTAGTAGGTCACCTATTTCGATACCAGTTCTCGTCTGGTAGTCAATTATTTTCACCAGTTCTCGTCTGGTACCCTACTTTAAAAATCAATTCCTGTCTGACAAACAAAAACAAATTCAGTCACGTCTGACATTTCAATTATTTTCACCAGTTCGCGTCTGGTAACATATCCTTCAAGTGTTGTCCTTATTTGGCAGTTCAATCTCCTTCACCAGTTCTCATCTGGCAGTTCCCATTTAAAGTCCAACCTCGTTGGCAATCAAGAATTAAACCCTACAACAATATCCAATTACCCAGTTACATTCCCACATGCATCACATGAATCATCCATACATGGTTTTCCTACCAAACATAAAATTAAAAAACACAGTCGTACCAGTCATCAACATACTCATGCATAATACTCCCACAAAATGGGAATTTCAATAAGATAAAAATCATTCGCATTCCTACATGCACAGCCAAATATCCCCAGCAAATTGCATACTTGCATACATCCCATGCACCATCCCATGCATGGAATTCCCACCTAAAGTGGAACATCATACAAAAATCAAATATAAAATATCAGGATCCAAGATCATTCATGTGTATCTTGGACATTTCTCATTTCCAAATGAAGTTATTACCCTGCATATGCTCGTGGGATTATTTCTCAGCAAATCATTTTTCAACTTTATGATTAATAATGATATTCCCAGCATTTTTCTTTACAATCATTGCTCCCCAAGCAGAGGTTACCCTAAAAAGTCTCTTGTAAGCTTTTCCCCCTGCAGAGAATTTCTAGTAAATCTCCCTCAAAGGAGTCATTTCTTTTCAAAAATTCCCCCAACAGACGAATATTCGAGATACTGCTTCATTTATCTAAAGAATCTCATTTATCTGTTTGAGATACTGTTTCATTTATCTGAAGAATCTCATTTATCTGTTTGAGATACTGCTTCATTTATCTGAAGAATCTCATTTATCTGTTTGAGATACTGCTTCATTTATCTGAAGAATCTCATTTATCTGTTTGAGATACTGCTTCGTTTATATGAAGAATCTCATTTATCTTTTAGAGATACTGCTCTAATATCCTCAGAGAGTCTTAGATTCAATTAAGGTATCTTTCCCTTGTTGGAATATCTTAATTCTATCATATAAGATGCTGCTTCAACTCGATACAGAGAATCTCATTTTTACTGTTTGAGATGTTGCTTCATCAATATGAAGAGTCTCATTTCAGATTCTTTTAGAGATACTGCTCTAATATCCTCGGAGAGTCTTATATTCAATTAAGGTATCTTTCCCTTGTTGGAATATCTTAATTCTATCATATAAGATGCTGCTTCGACTCGATACAGAGAATCTCATTTTTACTGTTTGAGATGATGCTTCATCAATATGAAGAGTCTCATTTTAGATTCTTTTAGAGATACTGCTCTAATATCCTCAGAGAGTCTTAGATTCGGTTAAGGTATTTTTCCCTTGCTGGAATATCTTAATTCTATCATATAAGATGCTGCTTCGACTCGATACAGAGAATCTCATTTTTACTGTTTGAGACGCTGCTTCATTTATTTGAAGAATCTCATTTGTCTGTTTGAGATATAGCTTCATTCATTTGAAGAATCTCATTTTTGTTTTCAAGATACTGCTCTAATATCCTCGGAGAATCTTAGATACGATTGAGGTATCATTCCCTTGTTGGAATATCTCGATTATATCATGTAAGCAACTACTCCGTTGATCCCCAGAGAATATTATGTTTCTGTTCAAAACAATGTTCTGCTAATTTTCAAAAAAGTCATAGATACCATTAAGGTATCATTCTATTGTCGGAATATCTCGATCATGGCATCCAAGATGTTGCTCTGATAATTCCCAGAGAGTCTTGATTGTTTTATTTTACCTTCCGATAACCTTTTCTTACTATATTTCTCACTGCATTTTGTTTTCACATTTCTTCCTTACATTTCAAAGGACAAAATTCGGGTCTTTCAAGTATTTAATTATCATCCACCGCGTATGTACGAAGACTACTGTCATTCGTACTTTCTGGTTCAAGGTAATTAAATAGGGGCAGCTGTCATACCCCAATTTTGTCCCTACCCAGATGCAACTTTCATCTGATCCATGGCCCTACTGCACATGCATGCTTTCATTATTTCATTGTCATAATTTCATTGAACTTTCATAACCAAATACATATTACACGGACTCAAGGCATGGTGATTACACCTGGAAAAAACTGGGGTTATCCGGTTAAAGTTCTGAAAAATAAAATTGGACTGGGTAATTGATTACCCTAATCATGGTAATCGATTACCCAGACCAAAAATTGATTTTTTGGCCATTTTGGACTGTGTAATCGATTACCCTAATCATGGTAATCGATTACACAGGAAAAAATTTTTTTTTGGCCATTTTGGACCGTGTAATCGATTACCCTAATCATGGTAATCGATTACACCTGTGCAGACAGCAGTAGTAGCTCTGTTTTTTACCCAGAGTACCTTTTGGTTCACCCACTTCAACCCCTTTGCTTCCTATATAAATAGAGCCATATCCCCACTCATTTTTCAAGCTTGAAAGCCACAAAACCTCTATCTAAATCAAATTCAAGCTCCCTCTTTTCAACCTAAACCCTAACTCACCCAAACCCTCTTTTCTTCTTTGAACCACCCAACCACCATGTAAAAATCCACAATCTCCACACAACAAAAACAATATCAAACTTATGACCTTCACTTACATAATCACTCGCCACCACCATATAAACATACACCTTACTTCTCTTCCATTTTCCTACCACAACAACCATAGCCACCCTCTTCCAAGCTTTTTGCTTCATTCTCAAACCCAAACACAACAATAACCTAGTTTTGACACCACACTCTTGGTAATATTTTGGACTCAAACTCCTTAACATTTTTGATTTTGTTTTATGTTTGAAAATGAGTTTTTACTCTTGGGTTGTGTTTTGAGAGAGATTTGAGTCAACTTTGAGACAAGTTTTTTTTTGTTGGGTTTACACCCTTTTAGGGATTTTTTGCTCTTACTACTTTTTATCCACCATTTTCAATCAAACTTTGTTTCTTGTTATCATTTAATATTTATTGTTGACTTGTTGTTACATTTATTTGGTTGATGAGATCTATTAGATCATGGCCATGGTTGTTTAGAGTTGATAAAACCTTCAATGTTTCAAATCTATTAATGATTGATCAATAGATCCTTCATGATACTTTGAGGCATTGATAGGTTGCCTCTATTTCAACCATGTTTGGGTCATTTGATACATAGATGAAACCATTTTTCTTTACATTAAATTGTTATTCTATTTGCTTATTGTTATTCTACTAACCACTAACTACTAACTACTAACTCCTAACATTTACACTATTGCACTTTACTTCCTTGCAATTTATTTTATTGTTCATTTACATTCACTAACCATTATTATTGTGATATTGTCATTCTTTATCTTGTGATTTACTTTTATGTCATTACCTTGTAATTTACATTCAAGTACTCATTATCATCATCATTCTACAAACTCATCATGCATGTTTATTTAGTTGTTATTTATTTTTATTATCATCATACATTAAAAATAACAAAAACATGATAAAATAGTAAGACCAAAAATATTCACTCCACTCTTAATCAACTTGGACTTAGAGGATTTCATCTTAGGACCTTTGCTTGGAAGCCTTCCTTTACTCTTTATGATACATTGTAAACACTTGGATTTTCATCCGTAACTTACATGCATGTTGTAAGAATGGCATCATGGCACCACCTTAGGGGGACATGTTTGTAATACCATTATCCTTTGTTTAGCTTAGATCACTTTTGCACACAAAAGGATTTCTCTTGGGCTACCTTAAAATGAGACCCTTTAATTTCTTGTTGGTTACTTTGCATCCATGTTGCATAAGCTAAAATTCATAAGCAATCTCATTTCGAGACCATTTTCATAATTCAATTCATATGCACATATAAATACAAACCTCAGTCAATATCAAGTGCGCCTTTTCCAAATCAATTCAAAACACCTTTGTAAGTCGATTACTTGTAAAAGTATCGCCATCAACCTCATATGGCTTACTCTTGGGCCTTCTTACAATGAGACCTATTCGGTTTTCATTAACCGATTAAATGAACTATTCACTAAATAAATTCAATTCATTCACAAAAAATACAAATTTAAAACCTCGATGCGACATCGAGTATTCTTTATTACGAATTAAAAACGCCTAATCACAATCAAATACTATTTCACTTAAGAATAAAAGAGGTATTAGTTTTGAATTTTCAACTCCTCTCCTCGATTATTTGAACACGAACTCTTGTACTCGATTAATCGAACAACCGTCATTTCTAATCCGCCTAAGCACAAACAAATCAAATTCTTTTATAATAAGAAACAAAAAGGGAGATAACTTTGAGTCTTTAATTTTTTCTCCTCGACTATTTGAGTACAAGTTCTCTTACTTGTTTAGTCAAATAATTATCGTTCCTCCACAAAATCTCCAAACCCTGATTAAATCAAAATATTTTTACAGTAAGCTAAATGAAAAGGGAATTGACTTTGAGTTTTCAACTTCACTCCTCAATTGGTCGAATACGAGTTCTCTTACTCAGTCAGTCGAACAATTGTCATTTTTCCGCAAACATACAGTTCAATCAAACCACTTTCATGATAAATTATACGAAAAAGGAGATGGTTTTGAGCTTTCAAATCCTCTTCTCAAATGCTTGGATGTGAGTTGTTTTACTCAATCGCTCAAGTACTTGTCGTTCATTCTAAAATACGTCAAACATATACAACCTTAGTTTCATAAATACTCAGATAAAACAGAGAGCGATTTAGAGTCTTCTATTCCCTTTCTCGATTATTAGAATACGAGTTGTTTTACTCGACTATACGAGTAATCGTAATCCAACCAAAAATATCTCCACCCATCAAATTTATCTGTCCTCGCCCTCGTGCGATCGAAACCATTCAAACAAAATATCCAACATATTAATCCAACTTGTCGCCCCCGTGTGACCAAAACTCTTTTCAGAAAGAAAACTATTTAATCCTTTTTAACGCGCCTAACAAACCAATGCTTAAGCCTCCGTCGAGAGTAGACAAGCCAACGTTTAGCCTTTAGAACGCGATCTAAACAGTTGTTCATTAAAAGACACCAACCAGCCGTAGTTCCCCGAACTACGAATGCTCTGATTTCCTTATTATACCATAAGGATACGTAGGTAGGAGATTGCTGTATCTTCGCGAGCACACTAATAAAAAACCCCCCCTTTCCCTTTCTGAGGTTCTCATCCATTTCTATTTTCAATATATTTATAACTCGAATAAGACAAACAAACATAAATTAACACTCGAAACGCAAATTAGAACTAAAAGGTTCCCGTTGAGTACAATGGACGTAAGGGGTGCTAATACCTTCCCCTTACGTAATCCACTCCTGAACTCGAATATGGTTGCGACGACCATCATTCCATTTCCTAAAGGTTCTATCAATATTTTCCTACCCATTTGTTGGGATAAATAAAGTTCGGTGGCGACTCTGTTCGAACACTAAATTTTTCCGTGACCATCGCGAGGAATCGTATTTTTCGAGATGCGACAGAGTTTAGTCGGCCATGTAATCCTATTGCTCTCTCTAATTCCTAAAAACTGTCTACTTTTCCTAATATTGAGTTTAGCTTAAATAATAAAGGAAATTGGGCCTTAATAGCATCCGGCCTGAAAAACATAAAATTAGGCCTAAAACTTATTATTTTACTAAGTCTAGAGATAAAACGAGTTATTCGACCCTTTTACACTTTGAATCAGATTTTAACTTCAACATAAAACTTGTAGCTTATCCTCTCATCTTTCCAACGCATATTAGAATGCGTCAATCAAATTCTTGTAGCTCATATTATGACCTATAGAGCGAGAATGTATAAACTATAGTTTATTCAAAAAATAAGCAACATAAATAAAATTAAAGCAAATTTAAACTTTACTTCAAAAACATATTAAAAGTAGTGAAAATAATGCAAGAAGTTATAAAATTGTATTAACACAAAGTAAAATATAATGTATTAAAATACACTGGTCAAATTCCCCCACACTTGAACTTTTACACTCCAAGAAAAACTCTAACTTCCAAATTAAAAACATACTAAAAACAAGAAACCAAAATAAAATCAGAACATGCAATTTCAAAGACTTTCGGGATTACATAGGGGTAAGCAAAATTCACATTTTAAACTTCAAGGAATATGGTGTAGTGAGTAACTTCTTGTGACAATCAAAGAAAATAAGAGGATAATTTACCAAAGAATACATCATCAGTGGCAAGATCCTCACATGCTATAAATATTCTCTCACTTTCAAGTGTTTAAGTTATTTGTTTATACTTAAAACACATCATGAAAGTTAGCACTATCATAATCTTGAAATGACTCTAACATCTACACTTGTAATACATGAACACAAAGATAAAAGGACTTTATTTGGGTTGTGTAAGACCCCAATTTTGACCCTAAGATCCCTCATGTTATCTCATCATATGCATTGGCTTTGGGATCATACCTTGGCATCCTACTTACCCATCATTCATTGGGTTTGCATTGGGAGAGATCAACAAGCACATTTTATTGTATCATACTTTGTTTTTCTTTGTTTACTAACCAAAATACCAAAAATATGTCCATGTATAACTTTGTTTATTTTGTAGGTAGTGTATGTATCCACCAATGCCTCATCAAGCTCATAATTAGGGTTCGAGACCCTTAGTGCAAGGAGATAAATCAATAGATGATTCACATTGGTTATAGACATCATATATGGATCCCAATGATATTCATTTATCATTTTGATCAAGAAATCATCAAGAGTTTGAAGCTTGTTTGCCTTGGAAACCCTAATTCATCTGGGTATCTTATGTGACTTCCTCAGTAAGTTTCTTCAATATTTGGTCAATTATTTCAATGGATACCTCATATTACATCATATTATACATATAAAATCCTCCATTGGTCCCAAAGATCAAGATAACTTCAACTTTGCAAGTAGGTTCAAGGAAGTTGACCAGAGAAAGTCAACTGGTCAAAATTGGGGTTCCCTAGACCCTATCTCATACAATTTTTGTCATATGAAAATGATTCCAAGAGAAACGTTACTCTTTAGAATATTACAAACAACTTTCATGTTGATATAAAGAGCTAGTTTTTCTTGGAAAGTCATTTTTTATGGTGAAAGATTATAGGTCATTTTGTCTGAACCCTAATTAAGATGCCAACTTCCAAGGACCATAACTTGCTCAATTTTTATGAGATGAAGGCCATCCAAGTTTCATTATCAATTTCAAGATGCATTATCCAACTTTTATTCTTTGAGAAACTTCAAATTCAACTTGGAAGGGCATGTGCCAAGAGGAAACATTATAGATCATTTTGGACCATTATCATTAAATAAGCAATTTTCCTCAACTTCTAAAATGCATAACTCCCTTATGCCAAATCCAAATGAGTTCAAATTTGTGACCAAATTTAAGAGTATTGAAATAGGTACAACTTTAGTGAAGCAACTTTTTCCATTTGAATCTCATAGCATAAGTTATTCAAGGTGGAAGAAGTGGATATTTTACTTGGTACTTAGAAATTTTTCAAATATGTTTGATTTCTCAAACTTTCACCTCAAAATTAATCATGACCCAAGCTTAAAATTGAAAAGCGTTCAACATGAGAGTTGTTCCCCTTGATGTCACCTTTCCAAAAAGTCCAATATCACTTCATTTGGACAAGATTTTAGTGACTTGCACATGGCTCCTTTGTTGGGTTTGTTTTGGCAAGTTTTGGATTCAAATGATCATTTCCCTTTGCATGATTCCATGTGATGACCTCAATACTCATTATGCATGAATTGAAGTTGGATTGCATCATTATTTAGGCCCAAATAATTGCCCATGCATCCATGCACCATGGTTTCTAATTTTGTCAAAAATTCCAAGGGTGCAAAACTGAACTCAATTGCTATATAAACAAGTCCTTGGCTTCAGAAATAACATACACACCTTGCCCAAGCTTTGCCAAGAGATCTCAGAAACTCACACCATAAAATTCCTTTAAGATGTCTTTCAAATTGAGTTTGAATTTCACCTTCTGTTTTGAAGTTCAAACTCCAAGGATTCATAGTCTTTTTCATCTCAATTGATCACTACAAGCAAGAGGAGGAAGAATCAAGCAAACTCAGATAGAGATCAAGTCAATTTGAAGCTACCCGAAGGTGATTTTTCAGAAACTTTGAGCCTTCGATTCTCTCTCAATTCTTCACCATTTTCTTTGATTTTTGGTTGGCTGAAGTCCTACCAATGTAGGAAACAAGATTGTGTTAATTTGAGGTCAAATCGAAGCAACTCAGATCATGAATCTCAAATTTCAAATCCATTTATCTTTTAATATACTTGGAATTGGAAGAAATGGAGGTCAGATTCGTGCTCCTGAGAATTTTTCCTTCAAAAACATGTACTCACTTTTCATTTTCCATTTGGTTGAGGGTGGACCAGTCTGGTAAGGTCCACCAGAGAAGATGACCGGAGCTAGGGCTCCGGTGGTGCGTTGGCAAGGTCCAAGCCATCTGATCTGTTTCCCATGTTCTAATCTTGACCGTCTCTTTTGATTACCACGCATGTGATGATTGGCCATGGTCTATGGTGGATAACGCGTGTTTGACCATCAGATCCGCCACCTCAATTAATGAGGCAGATCTGATGGCCCTTGTTTTTTTGCATTTTCTGAATTTCCATTTAATCCACTTATTTTATTTAATTCATAGAAATTTCATTTTTAATCCAAAAAATATGGGACTTTCACCAAAAATCTTCAAATATTTTTTTCTTCCATATTCTGAATTAAAATTATTTTTTGGATTAATTTTGGTATTTTTCATGAATTAAATGTGTTTGTGCGTATTTTTAATTGTTTAAAAATACTTCTGACTTTTTAAAAAAAATAATAAATTTTTTTGTCTAAGGTCCTTTGACCTTGTTTGACCTAGAATAAATCCCTTGGCCATTTATTTGGTGTTTTGAAGGAATTTTAGATTTTGACCAAATAAAAATGTATTTTAATTCATTTTAAATTTGATTTTTTAATTGATTAAATGTTTAAAAATATTGTTGAGCGATTTTTATGGTTTTGTGATGTTTGACTTTCTGTTTAGGTCTTGGTCATGATTGATTTGACTTTTGTTGGATCAAAATCATTGGATTTAGGGGATTGATGAAATGTACATTTCATCTCCCAAAATGAATAGATGGTTTTGATTTGATGAAAGTACTCTCATGATCAATTTGTGTTTCTATCTTCCCCTCCCTATTTATCTTCATCCCTATTCTTTCCCATCCCTCCATTTGACAAATGAAATCTCTAATGTCTAAATGCTAATTGGTTCATCAATGAGCTTGTGTCAGATGAATCAATACAAGTGTGACTGAGATAGGTCCTTCCCATTTTATTTTAGTGTGTGGTATATTTTAGGAGTCTGGTTCTTTGTACCAAATCTCTAACATGAATTAACACCTATATTTTTATTGTCCAACCTCAGATAGTTGTGACTTCTACATAAGTCCAATTACGATTGCTTAACATATAACTAAATTTGACCCTCAAGGCATAACATTCTAGTAAGTGAGATCGTGAGTCTCCCATTCTTCATGGCATTGTGTGAAGACTTGACCTTTTTTCCTTTCATGGGATCTAGTGGCATACTTGTTGAATTATCCAAGTTGGAACCCTTCTCATGGAAGATGTCTTGGTTTAAGGATTCATACTTGTGAATGAATGGTTGAGTGTTCTCCAAAGAATGACTTAATCAATTAAAAATCACCACTAACACTTGACTAACGTTTGACTAACATTTGAATAACTCTTACTCATTATGCTTTTACTTTCAAGTCATTTATTTTATGCAATTTAAATTTCAGTCATTTATCATCCATTGCCATTTACATTTCATGCAACTTGTTATGTTTAAGTCTTTTTTGACTCTGCTCACTTGAGCCATATCTTGTGATTGTATATATTATTTGCTTGCTTTTGGTTTTGTTTGTGGTCTTAGGACCTTAAAACATTTAATAACAAGAAAAACCCTAAAAAACATTTGGTGGACTGTTGAACTTGATCTGAACTTTTGGACTTAGAATTAGGCAACTTTCCCTATGCTAAAGGACTTGGCATATGCCAACATTCTTAGACTGAGATATCTCTGATTTTGCCCTTCATCTGATGCAAGACCTTGAGGATTTCTTTGATTCACCTGCTACTCTATCTTGGTGCTTAATTGCTTATTTTGTTATTGCCTATGTCTGATGTTTTGTTCTAAGTTGATCAAGGAATATTTCATCTGCTACATTGGAAGATAATGAAGACTGCTAGCTATTGGAATACTTGCTTGGATATGGATATCTTTATTTGATGCCTTGATCTTCATGATGTATGGATCTTGCTCATTGTTTATTAATCATTGCTTGATTAAAGTCCAAAGGAAAATGGGTTTCTATATGACATTCTTGTTTGTTGGATTGCACCCCCATTGGTCAGATCTTTTCAACTATTATCTTTGAATTTGTTCTTAGGATATACTCTTCATCTCCTCCTACTTCTTAAATTTCAAAATCTACCCCTCTTTTCAAAATCTTTCTTTGCTTGTGATTTCAAACTTAGGCATGTTTTAATGATTAGAAACTTTGACCTTATGCCAATGAATTTTCAAGCTTTTTCTTAAATCAAATTTGTAAATAAACTTAACCATATTGACTTAAATTTCAAAAAGCCAAAAATAACTAACAACCTCATTCAAACCTTTAGCCTTTTATGCCCTTTTTACTTAAACTCTTGTTAAAATCAACCCACCAATTCATTTGAAATTTTTACCATGAACTACGAGGTTTTGATCCCTCATTTTTATGTTGGTACACAGGCACAAGACCGAAGGTCTTGTCAAACACAAAAATATAATCAATGAATTATTTTCTCATCCCCACACTCTGTATTTTATCAAACATCATTTATACCAAAAACACATTCACAGATGAAAAAGGGCTCCCTAGGAGTACCCATGACACTTTGGGTGATAACACCTTCCCTCTGTGTAACCAACCCCCTTACCTGTAATCTCAGGCATTTTATTAGTTTTGATTTGAAAACTTCTTATCTTTGGGTTTTGTTCGTACTTTTCCCTTTTCCTTTGGAAACAATAAAAGTGCGGTGGTGACTCTGGTTTTATTAACGTCAAGTTCATCCATAGCTTGATGGTCATGAATTTACCGCTACATAAAATAAGTGGTGACTCTGCTGAGGAGTAGTCCTCAGTGGGTTTAGCCTACTTTTTTATGTGTATATATTTGTATATTTGATGTTTGTATATCTTGTTTGTGTGATATAATTTGTCTGTTGTGCTTGGTGATCTTTGAGTGGTAAGATAAGCTCTAACCCGAACTTAAGTGCAATTAAGATAAGAGAATGGTATAGTCATGTTTAACTTGTGTGGAGTAGTCCTTAACAAGTTGGTTTAAGACTCATCTACTCAGTGGAGACCTCTTTAGATTTACTGATGTCATACAAGTTATTTGTGGATATGCATTACTTTTTCTAATTTGGGGTCCGAGAAGCCGATGACCGTAGAACATTTAACCCAACTTGACTTATTTAGGACGTAGTGCAGAGACTGTTCAGGTGTAGACTTGATAATAGTTGTTACACGATACTACACTCAGATGAGTTTCTCTTGAGAACATTATAGGTTGAAGTCATCCTAACCTATAATATCCGATAAATTGGATTAAGACTCTGGGAACTTTTTAGAACATGATCTACAGGTTTTTATCCTTAGTACACTCCTTTGGGACGGTTCTTAACCTGACTCCATGCTCGTGACTCACAATAAAACTTTTGAATCTTGGTTGATCCGATCAAGTCTTGTCAATATCAATGGAACTTGGGTATTGATAAGGTGAAAACCACAATCCACCAAAATGGATGATTGATCTTGATGATGACTTGATTCATCCCTTGACATTTGCTTATGTTGGCCTTGTGTGTGATCCCTTGTATGTGATTGTTGCATTCATGAATTCATGCGCATCATAACATTCATCACAGAAAAGTAAATTTCAAGGAAACTAAGGACTTATTTGCAAATATTTTCAGATCGTGGATTATGGACGAAGGAACACTAAGAAGTACAGTTTCAAATGCCCTGATTTGAAAGAGCTAAGGAAGTTATCATCCTTTGTACTAGATCCCTTGGACTTCAAGCAACATCATGGGAAGTTCTTGTCTGTATTATTTGCTGATGTGGTTGAAGGACTTCTGAGTGTTTTGGTTCAATTTTATGATCCTCTCTACCGGTGTTTCACTTCTCCTGATTATCAGCTTATGCCTATGTTGGAGGAGTATGCCCATCTCTTGGGAATACCCGTATCTAAAAAGGTACCTTTTAGTGGATTGGAGAAGATCCCAAGATCTCATGTTATAGCTGAAGCTCTTCATCTGAAGAAGTCTGAGATTGATGTTCGTTTGGTGAAGAAAGGAGGTATTATTGGGTTGAATTCTGAGTTTCTCATTGTTAGAGCTATTATCTTTGCTTAAGCCGATAGTGTGGATGCTTTTGAAGCCATCTTTGTTTTGCTCATCTATGGTTTAGCTTTGTTCCCTAACATTGATGGTTTTATTGATGTTAACTCCATTAGAATCTTCTTGATTGGGAATCCTGTTCCGACTCTATTGGGCGACATGTATTTCTCTTTGCATTTGAGGAATTCTAAAGATGGTGAGACTATTGTGTGTTGTGTTCCTCTTTTGTACAAGTGGTTTATTTTGCACTTGCCTCAGACGCCTGCTTTCATGGAGAATCGACAATGTCTACGGTGGTCCCAGAGACTTATATCTCTCACTAATGATGATATTTTTTTGTATGATTCTGCATTGGGTAGCTTGGATATTATTGACAGTTATGGTGAGTTCTCTAATGTGCCTCTCATTGGTACACAAGGATGAATAAACTACAACCCTGCTTTGGCTCGTCGTCAACATGGATTCCCCTTGAGAGATAAACCTAATAATACTCAGTTAGAAGGTCTATTTTATTAGGAGAGTAAAGATCCCCAACATTTGAAGAAAAGGATGATACATACTTGGCATAATGTACATAGGAAAGGAAGATCCGAGCTTGCTCCATGCAACTGTGTAGCTTTGGAAGCTTACACTATTTGGGTGAAGAAGAGAGCTCTGGAGCTCAAGATGTCGTACGCTTATGAAAGACCTATGTCTATGGTTATGGCTGAGCCATCAACTCTCCCTAACCAATATGTAGAGGAGTTGGAAGACGCACTCGCCAAGATGAAGCAAGAGAAGGATATGTGGGAAGAGCGGTTCAATGCTTTGATCTGAAAGTATGAAGAGTTGCAACTTGAGTCTAAAGACAAGGATGCACTTATCGAGATTCTTGACGACTGAGAAGTGAAGAGACGGAGAGAGCCAGAGGGTTTATCTTCCTATAGCATGCTTCAACCTTCTGGTGCTTGGAAGAAGATTGTTGATCATCTAGTTCTTGAGAAGGCTCAGATGAAGACATCCTTTGAGTCCGAGATTCGACGCATCCGAATGAAGTATGCACCTGTGGCCAGATCATCTGATGCAGTTGCTAGGGATCCTTAGGATGATATTTTGTGTAATCTTCCAAACTTTTATGAATAAAAAGAGATTTTATGGTTAATCAAATTGTAGTTATTATTATTTGAATATATATATTTGCAAATAGGACTTCATATGTTCTTGAAATTAAAAACAATAAAAAACATTGCATTTCATGCATCATTTGTATAACAGGTTTCTTCCGCCAGATGTCTTATCAATTCTTCTTCTATGCATAAGTCAAGCTGATTCACCGCTATAATACTCGCGCTAATCAACCTAAGAGGATGGAGCATCTAGAGCAAGAGAACAGAGAGTTGAAGGATGAGATCGCCAGACTTACGACACTGATGGAATTTGTGATTGTTGCCCAGAAGCAGTCATCACCATCTCCTGCAACTCCTCCTCCTCAGAGGACCGTTATTTCTGAGATTGCTTCTTCAATTGTTCCCGTTGATGCTACCAGTCAACCCATTCATGCTATGCCTGTGGGATTCCCTTGGGGAATGCCATCAAATTTTATGCCAGAAGGGTATGCACCCACATTTGTTTCTCTGACGACATCTAGCCTGGTCATGTAAGTGCCACCTCCTATTGTTCAAACTCTTCCTCGTATTGAGGACACTATCTACCACTCTGAGCCGTCTGAAGGTACATATGTATACGAAAAGATGGATGAAATGAAAGATCGATTCCTCGAGCTGCACAAAGAGTTGAAGACTCTACGAGGGAAAGATTTGTTTGGGAAGAGTGTTGTTGAACTCTGCTTGGTCCCTAATGTCAAGATTCCGATGAAATTCAAGGTCCCAGACTTTAAAAAATACAAAGGGAATACTTGCCCACTAAGCCATCTTGTGATGTATGTCGGGAAAGTGTCTACTCAAACTGATAATGATCAGCTATTGATTCATTATTTCTAAGAAAATTTAACTAGAGCTACCTTGAGGTGGTACATGGGTCTGGATAGGGCAAGTATCCGTACTTTCAATGACTTGGGTAAAGCCTTTGTCAAGTAGTATAAGTACAATGTAGATATGGTGCCTGACAGAGACCAGCTGAGGTTGATGTCTCAGAAGGACAAGGAGACATTCAAAGAATATGCCCAGAGATGGAGAAAATTTGCTGCTCAGATAAGTCTACCTCTTAAAGAGAAGGAAATGACGAAGATCTTCTTGAAAATATTGAGTTCATTTTATTATGAACGTATAATTGTAAGTTCCCCCAATGATTTTACCAAAATGGTAAACATGGGGATGAGGCTAGAAGAGGGAGTCCGTGATGGACGTTTGTCTAAAGAAGAGGCGTCAACTAGCAAAAAGTATGGTGGGAGTTTATATAAAAGGAAGGAGGGAGAAGCTAATTTAGTATCAGTGGGAAGGCAGAGGAGGCCTCATGTCAGAAAAGGTTATCAACCCCGTCAAAATCAACACCAAGTTTCTTCAGTAATTCCAGTCTTTTCCAACAATTCCAACAATCAATCAGTTCCAATTCAGCAACAACAACTGCAACAAAGAACCAAATACAACAACAACAATCATCACCAACAAAACTTTGAGAGAAAGAAGGTCTCCTGACCCTATTCATATGCCTTATGTAGAGTTATACCCGTCATTGGTCCTCAAGAATCTCATTCAACCAAGAAATCCTCCACAAATCCCTGAGCCACTACCATGGCGGTTCAAGCCTGATCTTCATTGTGCTTTTCACCAGGGAGCCCTTGGTCATGATATAGAAAACTGCTATCCATTGAAGTATGAAGTTCAGAAACTGGTAAAGAGTGATATGGTGTCCTTTGAGGACAGAGTGCCGAACGTAAAAGCAAATTCGTTTCCTGCTCATGGTAACGCTTCTGTAAACATGGTGGACGACTGTCTATGGAATTTTAGAGTTTTTAATGTACGACGTATCCGAAGATCTCTAGTGGAAATGCATATAACTTTGTGTTTAATCAGTGACTGTGAACATGACCATGATGGTTGTGTCATTTGTAACGTGAACCCCCGTGGGTGTATGATTGTCAAGAGAGATATCCAAAATGTAATCCAAATTCAGCATTCGAGGGTGTAAGACCCTAATTTTGACCCTAAGATCCCTCATGGCATCATGTTATTGCACAAGTGCATTGCCTCAAGGATCATGGCATGTTTGGCTCCTTAACCCTACGGGTGGGATCTGGTTGAGTGTTTTGAGACCACCAAGCATGCTTGTATTGTATATTATTGCTTTTATTATTTGATTACTAACCAAAAGCACAAAAATATGTCACTAGCTCTTTTTGTTTTGAAGCTCAAGTGATCATGTGATCCACAATGCTTCTATGAGGCTCCTAAGCCCAATGCAACGGCTAGATGAAGATGAGAAAAAGAATTGCAATGGTCCATAAAGCTCCTAATCATCATATATGTATCCCAAGTATCTCAATTTGCCAATTTGATCAAGATAACCCAAAGGGCCTGAAGATTGTTTCCCAAGGAAACCCTAATTTCACTATGCTTTAACTGTGCCTTACCCATGAAGCAATCTCAACCTCTGATCAAATTTAATCAAGGCAAGTTCTTTCATTTATCATTATATGCATATGTGAGCCTATTTTAGGCCCCTCAATCATTTATTCATCAAGATTGGAAGTTTGGCCTTGAAAAGTTGACCAGTCAAGTCATCTAACTAAGCTGAGAATAAATGAGATATAACTTTTGATGTGTTTGTCAAATGAAGATGACCCTAAGAGAAACAATGTTCCTAAGAACCATATGAACAACTTTCATGTTAATCAAAAATCCATTTGAAGCTTGTAAGGTCATCATTCATTTCAAAACATTATAGGTCATTTTGACAAAAACCCTAATTTTGGGTCAACTTACCAAGGGCATACCTTCCTTAATTTTTATGGTTTTGAGGTGATACCAAATGAATTGGAAATCTTGAGATATATACTTAAAATGTTATGTTGGACAAAATTTCATAATCCTAAAATAAATACATGTGATAATGCAAAACATTATAGGTCATCTTGGATCTAATTCATTGAATTTGAAAAAGTACCCAACTTCAAATGCCCATAACTTTGTCATATAAAATCCAAATGATATAAAATTTGAGTCTAAATTGATCACCTTGAAACGATATACAACTTTTATATTGGAGATTTTCTCATTTGAAGCTTGCATCATGAAAACATAGGGGTTTGATTAAGCTTACTTTTGGTGAAATTTTTCAAAGTGATTTAAATATGTTTTGTACTTGGATTTTCCAAGCCAGTTTTCATCAATTTGCAAATGCCAAATGATTTTTTTCCCAACATGACTTTTGTTCCTTATTTCAAGGGCTTTCCAACCATTACTCACAATAGTCTTTTGGATTCACCATTTGTGAGTTTCAAATTTGTTTCCATTTATTTGCATTTTGGTATTTTTATGTTATAACTTGAATTGCAAGCACATTCCATCCAATGTACACGTCCAATTGCTTTTCACATGAACTCGGCAATCTCTTTCAGCCATCATTGGGCCTTCCACACGCTTACACAGGCCCATGCAATTAAAATTCCATTTGCCATGCACATGAATAAAGCATGATCAGCTGATGCATTCAGTTATAAATAGAGGCTTCCTCTCATTCATTTGCTAACCTTTTGGAGATCCCAAGTGCTGCAGAAGTGAAACCATAGCCATCACTAAAGGAATTAATCACTTTTCTTCAATTTTTCGAGCTTGAAATTCAGCATCATTAGCCGAGTTTTAAAGCCAAACTCCTTAGCCTATCACTTCCATTACATCCATAGATCAAAGAGGAGCAGGGATCTTGGAGAATTCATGGCCAGAAGTTCATCAATTCAGAGGTATAATCTCAAACTTTTTAGATCTCAAGTGAGTTATTTTGTGTCAAAGATAGGTTGCTTCTTTGTCAAGCAAATAACCAAAAGTCAATACAAGGCCATTCCCCTTTTGTTTGGCATGGCAAGTTTATGGAGCTCGGCTTACTAGTCATGACCTCTAACTTATGTTTTTTACCTATATTCTTATTGACCGGCCTCAGATAGGTGTGACTACTACATTAGTCCACTTATGATTGCTTAACATAGCGCTACATTGTCCTATGACAAGCTAACATAACCTTACTAATTACTAACTTTAATTTGAGCTTTTAATTTCTTGCCATTTACTTTTAATGTCATTTATTTCTTGCTCATTATTCATATTGATTTTCATCTTTGCTCACTTGAGCACATATTTTATGTTTATGTCATTTTTCTTTTGCTCATTTGAGCCTATTATTACATATAAATATATTGCTATTTTGTGTTGTTTGTGTTTGTTTTGATGTGAACCAAATGCAAAAGGAGAAAGGACTTAGAATTAGGATTTACCCATGCTTAAAGGAGTTCAAGAGCAACTAGGCCTCATGCCTTTAGAATGCAAAATATGTTAAAGAGCAACTAGGTCTCATGCCTTTAGAATGCTAAAATTTCCAAAGTTGATCTCAAAGGACTTCTCCTCAAACTTATTCTTTGTCCATTCCCTTTATTGTGTTGTGAACTTTTTGATGTTTGCTTTTGTGTGATAGGGATCCCACATTGAGATTGTGAAAAGAGGACCATTGTCATGAGTAGCCAAGTTAAGAGCCAAGCCAAATGGAGATCCTAGGAGCTTGAATTCAAATTATTGATTGCTTGTTTGTGTGCTAAGTCCAAAGGAAAGGAGCATCTTGAGTCATCTCTATGACTCCAAGAAAAGGAACTCCAAGGGTTTTATCTTTCTCCTCTTATCTTTGTATGCTTTAGGAATAGCCCTTCTCTTCTTCTCCTCACTCTAACCCAAGCCAAAAATATTTTCTTTAAACTTTGACATTGTTTTCAAATTAGAAACCTAGGTCTTATGCCTTTGACTTTTCAAAATCTTTTCATCAAATACTCATTGTGAATGAATCTTAATCCAACTTTGACTTCATTTTGTAAATAAACCTAACTGGTAAATGCAACTCACTTCAAGTTACTTTTGTGGTTCTAGTGGCCACCTTTGTTAAACCTTTTTCATAAACATTAGTCATAGGTTTGAGTTATCATAGTGGTTGATGTAAATCTCACATCATCCTTAGTGATTGGATTATAAGTCTTCCATGCTTATTATAGGGTTAACCCCTCACTAGCATGTTGAAGCCTTCCTCACATGGTGGATTGTTGGTTTAGGTTGAGTTTTCTCCCTTTGATAATAAAAGACCTTAAGGCTTTTGATCAAATAAACTCACCAATCTTTGAGATTTTTACCCCGAACTACGAGGTTTTGATCCTCCTTTGTGATGGTACGTAGGCAATGGGTTCATCCATTCAAACAACAAAACTTGTAAATATAATCCATTCTTTTCTCATCCCTCCAATCTTTTGCACAAATCTTTTCACAAATACCAACCTACAACACATATTTGCAAAAAGAGGTTCCCTTAGAGTACTAAGGATGTTTGGGGTGCGTAAAACCTTCCCATTTCATAACCAACCCCCTTACTTAGATCTCTGACATTTTTATTAGTTTTTGATTTGAAAAACTTCTTACTTGACTTTTGTTCGCTTTTTAGCCTTTCCTTTGGACAAATAAAAGTGCGGTGGCAACTCGAATTATATGTTTACTTTTGGTTTAGTCAATAAACCTAAAAGTAACGAAAACCCCGCTATAGAGGGATATGGGAGATGATGTAAATGTCATTGTACCGATGTTTAAGACCCCTGAGCGGGTAGTCATTCAGTTTGATAGTAGCAGCGGAAACAATGTCAATAGATCGGTATCACCGTTCATTATACGGTTAAAGGGCTCTGTCCCTCATGCATCCAATAAAGCTTTGCCATACCAATATAATGCCACTATGATTGAAAATGGTCAAGAGCTTCCTCTACCAAGTACAAATCCAGTGGTGAATATCATAGATATAGCAAAGGTGACCCGTAGTGGTCGTGTGTTTAGTCCAGTTTTCCCTAAGGTGGTAGAAGAGGTTTCTGTAGGAAAGAAGATAAAGATTCCAGTAGTGAATCCGGTTAGTGCTCCAATATGTCAGTCTGGGGAATCCAACAAATTGAAGACTAACGATGATGATGAGGTGTTAAGGTTAATCAAGAGAAGTGAATTCAATGTTTTAGAGCAGCTGCTCTAGATGCCGTCAAAGATCTATGTGTTATCCTTGCTAATGAATTCTGAAGCGCATAGAGAAGCTTTACAGAAAGTGTTGGAACAGGCCTATGTTGAGCATGATGTTACTATGGATCAGTTTAACAACATTGTTGCCAACATCATTTCTTGTAACAATTTGAGTTTTTGTGATGAAGAACTTCCTGAGGGAGGCAGGAATCACAATTTGGCGCTGCATATTTCAACGAATTGCAAGGAGGACGCTTTGTTCAATGTGTTGGTTGATACAGGTTCGTCGTTGAATGTGTTACCAAAATCAACTCTGTCAAGACTCTCCTACCAAGGCTCCCCGATGAGGTATAGTGGCATAGTTGTCAAAGCGTTTGACGATTCTCGTAAAACTGTCATTGGAGAAATGGACCTTCAGTTAAGATAGGTCCGAGTGATTTCCAGATTACTTTCCAAGTAATGGATATCCATTCGGCCTATAGATGCTTGTTGGGAAGGCCATGGATTCATGAAGCTGGAGCTGTGACGTCTACTCTACACCAGAAGCTGAAATTTGTGAAGAACGACAAGCTTGTCATTGCTGGTGGAGAGAAGGCATTATTGGTAAGCCATTTGTCATCTTTCATGTATGTTGATGCTGAGGAGGAGGTCGGAACGATGTTCCAAGCCTTATCTATTGCTGGTGAGTTAAAGAAAATAGGTGCACCCATGTCTTCTTTGAAAGATGCACAAGAGGCTATTCAGGCTGACAGTATTGATAAGTGGGGTCGTGTTGTGGAGATCGCCGAGAACAAGAACAGAGTTGGGCTAGGATTTCAACCAGAGCCATTCAGCGCCAAAGCCAAAGTTATGCAACCAATTTTCCGCAGCGAAAGGTTCATTCATGGGAATGGTCAACACTCAACTGCCATTATTAAAGACAGTGGTGATGAGGACAAAGCTTGCGCCAACTTTGTGACGCATGGCCAGATTTGCAATAATTGGGTTGCTGTTGATGTTCCTGTTGTCATTCATCATTTTAAGTAATTTGTTTTTTTTATTATTTTTAAGAAAAATCCTTCTCCTATGCCTAAGGGAGAAGTGAACATTATTGAGCATTTTTATTACTATCATCAATGAAATACAATTTTATTCATCCACATCTATGATGTTTTATTTTTATCTTTTTGCTTTTTCTAAAAAAGGTAATCACGAAAAACATAAATAAATAATAATCTCCCATCTGCATAATATTTGTTCGCACTCCACTTCTCTAAAATCAAAATAGCAAATCATTATTCATGTTGGTTCTTAAACCCATTGAATACAATGATCTTACTCCCTCTCCAAACTTTGATTTACCTGTGTTTGAAGCTGAGGAAGAGATTGATGATGACGAAGTATCTGATGAATTATCCTGTTTACTTGAGCACGAGGAAAAAGCCATTCAGTCATTTGAATAGCAGATTGAACTAGTCAACTTTGGTTCCGAGGATGATGTGAAGGAAGTTAAGATTGGGTCTCAACTGTGTCCAGAGGCTAAGAAGGGGTTGATTTATCTTCTTTAATATTATTCTGATGTGTTTTCCTAGTCCTATTGTTAGATACCTAAAAGTGCTTATTTGAGCTATCAAATATGGGTATCTTTCACTCCATTTCCTTGCTAAATTGTCAAAACCACCTTTGTTTTAGATAAAATGCAATACATTGATAAACGATCTTGGTACCTTTGATTTGTGTGTTATTGTGCAGGAAGAAGGCATAAAATAATTGAAAATGAAGACACAAGAAAGTTGGCAAAGGAACCAAAGAGACGATGCATTCATCAGCTAGCTCGCTATGCGAGAGCTGTAGCGAAGGACTCGCTAGGCGAGCTTCCAGCGAGCGTTGCAGCGAACGCGTCCAGACTTGGTGAAAAGCGCAGCCAACACTCACTCGCTAGGCGAGCTATCAGCGAGATCCCAGCGAGGACTCCAGTAGCCAAACCTTTCAACCTCGCTGGAGCGAGGGTTGAAGCGTGCCCTTCGCTAGGCGAAGGTTTTGTTCGCTAGGCGAACATGACAGTCTGAGATAGTCTGTTTCTCTGGGCGCAGGTGCCTTATGTGCCTCAATTAGACCCTCTCTAGGCGAGCCATTCTGCTCGCCTAGCGAGCATGACAGCCCAGTACAGCTCTATAAGTAGCAAGTGCCACTTTTTGGAGCCATACTTGATCTTTCCATACTTTTGTACTTTTTCTAGATATTTTCCAGCTTTTGCTCTAGAGATCTTTTTGACCTAGATTTCATTTCTCTTCATCTTTAAACCATCTTTTACAAAAAGAAGGTGGATTCCCATCCAATCTTGATTATTCGACTTGGATGTTGATCAACCTTCTTCCGAAACTTGCCGACCAAGCTACCATGAAAATGAGTAGCTAAGTCCTCCATTTGTCAAGGTTAGATGTAGATGATCATTAGCTTTGTGTGTAAATGTAAGGATCTTCATGTGTAAACTCTTTAATGGTGAATATATGATGAAAACTTTGTTCTTATTCAAAACTCTTTGTGTTGGTTTATGATCGAGAGATGTTTACCAACTCTTAACCTAGGTTTTCATCCAATCTTGTTTGTTAGCTAGAGATAGTAATGAATGATTTTGTTCACCATAAGGTTGAACCAAAAAGTTGTCATTTTGATAGGTTGTGTTAGAGATAAACAATCGATCAAAATGGGAAAACTCACAATGTGTGTTCGAGAGAAACACATTGGGAGGACTTTGTGAAATAATTTATCATCTAAAGGAGTTTATAAGATTGTTGATCGAACAAATACATGCAAAGTGATCGTTGAACCCTAACTTTGGCAATATTTCTCAAATATTCAAATCAAACTTTTACCGCCTTGTATTACCTTTTTATGCAAGATAACGTGATTAAAAACCAAAACCCCCTGTGTTACTTAAGCTAAGATTAATACAACCATCGAACGGCGGTGATATCTTACAATCCCTATGGATACGATAACAAAAACCCGACACTTAAAATTACAACTAACACCTATCAAGATATGTCTAATTTGGATTTTGAGATTGTGGAACATAAATTTCCGTTGAAGCCAGAATGCCCGTCGGTCAAGCAGAAATTGAGAAGAACTCATCTTGATATGGCAGTAAAGATCAAAGAGGAAGTGCAGAAGCAGATTGATGTTGGTTTTCTTGTTACCTCCGAGTATCCGTAATGGGTGGCCACAATTGTGGCTATTCCTAAGAAAGATGGAAAAGTCTGCATGTGTGTTGATTACAGAGATTTGAATAAAGCCAGTCCAAAAGATGATTTCCCTCTACCACACATTGATATGCTGGTAGATAATACAACTAAATTCAAAGTCTTTTCTTTTATGGATGGATTTTCCGGTTATAATCAAATCAAGATGGCACCTGAAGATATGGAGAAGACCACATTCATTACACCCTAGGGAACATTCTGTTATAGAGTGATTCCTTTCAGTTTAAGGAATGTTGGTGCAACGTACCAGACAGCTATGACCACTCTTTTTCATGACATGATACATAAAGAGATTGAAGTATATGTTGATGATATGATTGCCAAATAGAGTGATGAAGAAGAACATGTTGAGTATTTGTTGAAGTTATTCCAGTGCTTGAGGAAATATAAACTCCGCTAGAATCCCAATAAGTGTACTTTTGGTGTTCATTCTGGTAAGTTGTTGGGCTTTATTGTCAGTGAGAAGAGTATTGAAGTTGATCCTGCCAAGGTCAAAGCAATACAAGAGATGCCTGCACCCAAAACTGAGAAGCAAGTCATAGGTTTTTGTTGGTGTAAGCCCTAGAGGCCAATACTTTTGGTACTTGTATCGAATTATTTAAAGGCATTTTCTTTATTATGGTTGATTAATAAAGTCCCTGGAATAGATAGTCCGTTTAATGTATTAAGTGTGACTTAATCATGAGAACACATTAAACATAAGGACACTATTCTTAAAGTATCCGTAGTCGAGCTTTAGTGTGAAGTGGGATAACATTAAAGCATTAAGACTATTATGTTTGTAGACTGATGATCACATCTCATGGATCATGGATAAAGAGTTATCAAGTCTTAAACATAGGTATGAATATTAGGAGTAATATTTATACCAGATTGACCCGCTATGAGAATACTATATAGAAAGTTATGCAAAGTGTCATAAGTTATTCTCATGGTGATAATAGTGTATACCACTCTTCGACCTGAAACCACTATGGATCCTAGATGTAGAGTCGAGTGCTTTATTGCTGATCCAACATTATCCGTAACTGGATAACCATAAAGACAGTTGATGGGTACTCCACAAAGCATGCTGAGGGACATGAGTGTCCTAGATGGAATTTGCCCATCCTGCGTAACAGGATAAATGTCTATGGGTCCAATATTGAACTGGACAAGGATGACACGGTCTATACCTTGTGTTCAATATAGACATAAGGGAAAAGGGGTAATTATACACATAATTATTATCACAGGAGGTTTTGTCAGATCACATGACATTTTCGTGACTTGGGTAGCAGTGATGTGTTGCTAGATACCGCTCACTGTTTATTATGTTAAATACGTGATTGATGAGAGATAGAATAATTAAGGAACATCGTAATGTACGGTGTATTTAAGTAGAATACGAAATATGGTAAGGTACCAAGTACTTAAGTGATTTTGGCATATTATGATATATATGGGCCAAAATGCACTTAAGTGGGCTTTTTGGCTTGAAGCCCACACAAGTGGTTCTATAAATAGAACCCCTTGGGTAGAAGCATTGTAACTCACTGAGACAGAAAACACAACTGAAGATTTGGAATTTCGTATCTCTCTCTCACTCAAAGCCTTCATTCATAACAGCTAGCACTGCGATTGAAGGAATCCGTTCGTGTGGACTGAGTAGAGACGTTGTCATCGTTCAACGTTCGTGATCGCCCCGTGGATCTATATCAAAGGTTTTGATCATTATCAGAGATCTGCACCAAAGGTTTGAATCGCCACAAGAGGTAACGATTCTATCACTGATCATGCCCATTCGTAAGGATCACTAAATGGAGAAATTTTTAAATTCCGCTGCGCCTTGGATGGCTATTCTCCTTCAGTTTTCTCGGTCGCTTGAACTATATCTCAAGATTTATATCGCATATGACTGTCACATGTGCGTCTATATTCAAGCTTCTTCGGAAAGATCAGTCTTGTGATTGGAACTAAGTTTTCCAGAAAGATTTTGATAGTATCAAAGAGTATATGCTTGAACCTCCAATTCTGTCTCCACTTATTGAAGGAAGACCGTTGATCATGTATTTGACTATGCTTGATGAGAGTATGGAATGTGTTCTTGGTTAGCAAGATGAATCTGGAACGAAAGAGTGTGCAATTTACTACCTCAGTAAGAACTTCACCAACTGTGAGACTCGATATTCTATGCTTGAAAAGATATGTTGCGCATTGGCTTGGGCTGCTAAGCGTCTGCGCCATTATATGTTAAATCATACTACTTGGTTAATATCCAAAATGGATCCAATCAAATACATTTTTGAGAAGCCTGCTTTAACTGGAAGGATTGCCCATTGGCAGATGTTGTTATCTGAGTATGATATTGAATACCGATCTTTGAAAGCTATTAAAGGTAGCGTCTTAGATGACCATTTGGCTCACCAACCCATTGAAGACTATCAGTCAGTGGAGTATGATTTCCTTGACAAAGAGATTTTGTACTTGAAGATGAAAGATTGTGATGAACCATTGCTTGAAGAAGGGCCAGAACGGGGTTCCCATTGGGGTGTGGTATTTGATGGAGCTGTTAATTCGTATGGTAATGGCATTGGGGTAGTGATTATTAATCCTCAAGGCACTCATTTTCCGTTTACAGCTAGATTGACCTTCAAGTGTACAAACAATATGGCTGATAATGAAGCTTGCATTATGGGGCTTGAAGAGGCCATTGATCTCAGAATTAAATATCTTGATGTCTATGGAGATTCAGCTTTGGTTGTGAACCAAATCAAAGGTGAATGGGAGACGAATCAACCCGATTCGATATCATATAGAGACTATGCGAGGAGGATATCAACTTTCTTTACAAAGGTTGAGTTTCATCATATCCCTCGAGACGAAAACCGGATGGAAGATGCTCTTGCAACATTGGCTTCCATGATTGTGGTGAAATTTTGGAATGAAGTTCCCAATTTAACTATGATGCGTCTTGATAGGCCAGCTCATGTATTTTCTGTTGAAGAAGTTAAAGATGAAAAGACTTGGTATTATGATATCAAATGTTTCCTCCAAAGTCAGATTTACCCGTCTGGGGCATCTTTGAAAGATAAGTAGACTTTGAGAAGATTAGCTGGCAACTTCTACCTGAATGGTGATGTGCTTTATAAGAGAAATTTCGATATCATTTTGCTCAAATGCGTGGATAGACACAAAGCAGACCTGTTGATGAATGAAGTCTATGAAGGTTCCTTTGGTACCCATTCCAATAGACATGTTATGGCAAAGAAGATGTAGAGCAGGTTACTATTGACTGACAATGGAATCCGACTGTTGCAAGTTTGTGAAGAAATGCCACAAGTGTCAAATTTATACGGATAAGATTCATGTTCCTACAACACTGTTGAATGTCATTTCCTCTCCATGGCCCTTATCCATGTGGGGAATTGATATGATTGGCATGATTGAGCCCAAAGCTTTGAACGGACATCGTTTCATTTTGGTGGCTATTGATTACTTCACAAAGTAGGTTGAAGCGACATCATATGCAAATGTGACCAAGCAAGTTGTTGTAAGATTTATCAAGAATAAAATTATATGCCGTTATAGTGTGCCAAGTAAGACCATTACTGATAATGGATCAAACTTGAACAATAATATGGTGGAAGCTCTTTACAAAGACTTCAAGATTTTACACCATAATTCTTCTCCCTACAGACCCAAGATGATAAGGGTTGTTGAAGCTGCGAATAAGAACGTTAAGAAGATCATTCAAAAGATGGTTGTGACATATAAAGATTGGTATGAGATGCTTCCTTTTGCTTTGTATGAGTACTGTACATCCATCCACACTTCAACAAGGGCAACCCCTTTCTCTCTCGTTTATGGTATGAAAGTTGTGCTCCCCGTGGAGGTTGAGATCCCATCATTGCGTGTTTTGGTGGAAGCCAAGTTGACTGAAGCTGAATGGTGTCAGACCAGATATGATCAGTTGAATTTGATTGAAGAGAAGAGATTAATTGCCATGTGTCATGGTCAGTTGTATCAGCAGAGAATGAAGAATGCATTTGATAAGAAGGTCAAGCCTCGCGTGTTCAGAGAAGGTGACCTCGTACTCAAGAAGATCCTATCTTTCAAACCTAATACTAGGGGAAAATGGACTCCTAATTATGAAGGCTCATACGTTGTTAAGAGATCCTTCTCATGCGGTGCTTTGATTCTTACAACTATGGATGGTGAAGAGTTCACGTGTCATGTGAATGCCAATGCAGTCAAGAAATACTTCGCCTAAAAAGAAAAGAACAACTCGCTAAGTTGAAAACCCGAAAGGGCGGCTTAGGCAAAAAATGAGCGTCTCGGTGGATTGGAAACTCGAAAGGCCGATCCAGGAAAAATTTAGAGACATAAAACAGAAAACTTATCTCGGTAGATTGAGTATTCCATCTTGGGACAATCTAGACAAAAATTAGGGATTATGGCCAGTAACTGCATCCGGATGGTCCTGATCTTTGAAATTTTTTGAGCAAATCATTGGTTTTGGTTCATCATTCTCAACAGAAGACAAGAGCACGGTGGATTTCAAAAGTTGGTAGGTAGAGTAGTGGTCATTGTATTCAATGTAGCCCTTTTCCATGTAAATTACCACTTTCAAACTTTGTAAAGATCCATGAAGTCCCGTCATTGACGGACTACCATTCTATTAAATAAAGTTGAGCTTTTCATCCAATTATTTCTGTTCTTATTTACTTCTGTTAAATAAAATTGAATTTTTATGATGATAATTTTGAAATAAATTAATGAATAATTTTTTTTCTTAAAAATGATAAAAATCATTCACTTTAAGAATAATCGATTTCAGCAAAGAATGTCAACAACAATCTAAGAGCAAGTAAGTCTTGAAGTATGAAGCATTGTTGGTTTTCCCCGAGTAGTTAGTTTGGCAACTTTTTCCTCCCCAACAGTACACCAATTATCCCCAACTTGGTTGATGAGTTTCTCCCCGAATATTTCATCACCCCTAGTAGAGTTGGTGGGTCTCATCCCCAATTGAGTTGATGATTGACCCCCTTTGCAAATCCATATTCCCCAGCTGAGGTGCACATGTTTTGTATCCCTTAGTTTGTGATTTGGATGACCGGGCCCTGGAGATCCGGAACCTTTATTTGGTTTCCATTTTCATTTGATTATGTTGCATAACTTCGACAGTTTCTCCTTTGCGTGAATCAAATTTGGTTATCTTCACCTTGGAATGAGTTTATTTCGCAATTTCCAAGAAGAATTTAATGATTATTGAGGAATGTGAGAATATTTGTCACAACATCCCCAACAATTTGCTTATTTCCTCATTCAGAGTTTTATCTCTTGTATTCCTTGGTAGAGTTCATCTTCTAATAGAAGTTCCCTCTTCCCTGACAGTGTTTGATTATGAGTAGTATTTGATTTCGTCCCCTGCAAGGTTGTCTCCCATTTAACAAGGTGTTGACTTAAAGTTCCCCGCAATGTGGATTTGTTTGGATCCTCAGCAGATCCTTCCCTATCCTCGGCATGTTTGGTTGATCATCCTTCAATAGTGCTCTCCTCCCGCAGAGTTTGCCATGATTAATTGAAAGCATGTTCTCCATGACTTTCCCAGCCAGAATAGATTTATTCAGAGCCAGATGGTTTATTTTTATCCCTAGCATTTTTCTCCAGTTGGTGTTTCCATCTTGTTGAGATTAGCCAAGTATTGTAGTGATGATTGTAATCTTTGTTATTTGTATCCTTTGTGTTGTTTTTTCAGCATAATCATAATCATATACATGCACGTTCATGCATAAAACACAAAATCAGACATTTCATTATGCATTTTATCACATTGATTTTTCTCCAGATCCCCTACTTTGGTGATATTATTTCCCCATACAGTTTTGATGTGTGTGTCATCCTTCAATTGTAGAGTGTTAACCCCTTAAGCAGAAAGAGTTTAACCTTTCTCATTCCCCACTGAGTTATTCCCTCGTGGACGATTATTATTTCAGTTTCTTCCCTAGTTTATTATCTGGATGGAACCACTCCCCTTGAGTTATGTCCTCATTGGGTTGAGTCCTTATTTGGTTGTTTCTTCCTAGTTTTTACCTAGATAGATCTTTTGGTCTTCAAGAGTCTATTACCCAGTAACCAGTAATATTCGTCTTGATATTAAGTACATTACTTTTTCCTAATACCCGGTAAATGTAATCTACTTCCTTGTTTTCCCCAGCGGATTCGTTTTCACGTTTCCCCAGTAAGTTTATCCTTGATATGTTCATCTTGACTGGTGACAGATATTCTTCCTTTATGGTTTTCTACCCAGTAAAAAGGTAGTTGTAATCCCTATTTTGTTCCCCAAATAGTCTATCCTCGATATGCTCATTTTAACCGGTGACTAATTTTTTCTTCTTTGTGGTATTCTACCCAGTAACCGATAGTTGTAATTCCTACTTTCCCCTATTGAGTCTATCTTTGATATGTTCATCCTAACCGATGACAAATATTCTCTTTGGCATTCTGCCTAGTAACTGGTAGATATAATTCCTATTTTCCCCCGACGGTCTATGTAAGACCCCAATTTTGACCCTAAGATCCCTCATGCTATCTCACCATATGCATTGGCTTTGGGATCACACCTTAGCATCTTCCTTACCCCTCATTCATTGGGTTTTCATTGGGAGAGGTCACCAAGCACATTTGATTATATCATACTTTATTTTCCTTTGCTTACTAACCAAAATGCCAAAAATATGTCTATGCATAGTTTACTTCTTTTGTAGGTAGTGTATGCATTCACCCATGCTCCATCAAGCTCATATATAGGGTTTGAGACCCTCAATGCAGGGAAATTAATCAAGATATGGTTCACATTGACTCTAGACATCATATATGGATCCCCATGATCTTCACCTATCATTTTGATCAAGAATTCATCAAGAGTTTGAAGCTTGTTTGCCTTGGAAGCCCTGATTCATCTGGGTATCTTATGTGACTTCCTCAGTAAGTTTCTTCATAATTTGATTAAATATTTCAAGGTATACTTCATTATACATCATATTATGCATATATTATCGTCCATGAGTCCAAGATATCAAGATAACTTCAAGTTTGTAAGTTGGTTCATGGTGGTTGACCAGAGAAAGTCAACTGGTCAAAATTGGGGTTCCCTAGACCCTATCTCCTACAATTTTTGTCATATGAAAATGATTTCAAAAGAAAAGTTTCTCCGTATGACATTCCAAACAACTTTTATGTTTATTTCAAGAGCTAGTTTTTCTTGGAAAGTCATTTTTTATGGTGAAAGATTATAGGTCATTTTGTCTGAACCCTAGTTCGGAGGTCAACTTCCAAGGACCATAACTTGCTCAATTTTTATGATATGAAGGCCATTCAAGTTTCATGATTAAATTCAAGGCGTACTATCTAGCTTTTATTCTTTTAATAAATTCAAATTAAACTTTCAAGGGCATGTGCCAAGAGGAAACATTATAGGTCACTTTGGGCCATTACCATTGAACACGTGATTTTCCTCAACTTCTAAAATGCATAACTGCTTCATGCCAAATCCAAATGAGGTCAAATATGTGACCAATTGAATAGGTTTGAAAGAGATACAACTTTTATAAAGGAATATTTTCCATTTGAAAGCCATAGCAAAAGTTATTCAAGGTGGAAGAAGTGAACATTTGACTTGATACCTAGAAAATTTTCAAATATGTTTGATTTCCCAAACTTCCAACTCATAATTCATCATGATCCAAGCTTAAAATGGAAAAGTGTTCAACATGAAAGTTGTTTCCCTTGATCTCACCTTTCCAAAAAGTCAAAGATCATCTCATTTGGCTAAGAATTGGAGGACTTGCGCATGTGTTCTTCACAAGGCTTCATTTGGATGAATTTCATGTTCACATTCCAATTACCATTGCATGATCACATGACACACTTTCAGCATTGCACATGAGGAAATTTGGACCTGATTACATCATTTCGTGGGCCTATCACACGCCCATGCATCCATGCAAGGGAGATTGCTATTTTGGGCCAATTTTTGAAATGTGTAGAAAACAATTGCATAGCCTATAAATAAGACCCTTCATGCTCAGAATTAGGCACACCTTGCCCAAGCTTTGAACCTGCAATCCAAACCCTCACCATTAGAGAACAATCTTGAAGGTTTTCATTTAAAAATCGAGTTTCAATCGCACTTCAGTTTTGTAGTTGAAACTCCAAGAATCCAAGCCTTTCCTTGATCCAATTCAACTTCTGCAAGCTTCTGAAGTCAAGCCAAGGCCAATTGGAAGCAAGATCAAGCAAGATTAGCTCCCTCAAAGGTGATTTTCTAGAATTTTCATCTCTTCTATTCTCTCAATTCTCCACCATTCTCTTTGAGTTTTGGTTGACTGAAGTCCTACCAATGTAGGCAACAAGATTGAGTTGCTTTGAGGTCAAATCGAAGCAACTCAGTTCATGATCCTCAAAATTCAAATCCCTGTATCTTTTTATATACTTGGAATTGGAGAAAATTGAGGCCAGATTCATTATCCTGAGCATTTTCTCTTTGAAATAGTGTCCTTGTTCTTCATTTTCCATTGAGATGAAGTTGGACCAGTCCGGTGGAGGTCACCGGAGACCTAGCTCCGGTGGTGCGCTGGCACACCTCCTGGCCATCTGATCATGTTTGGATGTTCTAATCTGGACCTTTGGTTTGAATTACCACGCATACAACACATTGACTCAAGACCACAATGGAACGCGCGCGTGTGGCCATCAAATCCTCCACCTCAATTAATGAGGGGGATCTGATGGCCCTTGTTTTTCCTTATTTTATTTTAATTTCTGATTTTATGTTTAATCCTTTTATTTTTTTAATTCATATTAATTTCATTTTTAATCCAAAAAAATATGGGACTTTCACCAAAAATCTTTAAATATTTTTCTCTTTCATATTCTGAATTAAAATTATTTTTTGGATTAATTTTGATATTTTTCATAAATTAAATGTTTTTGTGCATATTTTTAATTGTTTAAAAATACTTCTGACTTTTCAAAAATCATGATTTTTTTTGTCTAAGGTCCTTTGACCTAGGATAAATCTCTTGGCCATTTATTTGGTGTTTTGAAGAGATTTTAGATTTTGACCAAATTAAAATATATTTTAGTTCATTTTAAAATTTAGTTTTAATTGATTAAATGCTTAAAATTTATGTTGAGCCATTTTTATGGTCTTGTGATGTTTGACTTTCTGTTTGGGCCTTGGGCAAGATTGATTTGACTTTTGTTGGATCAAAACCATTGGATTTAGGGGATTGATGAAATGTACATTTCATCTCCCAAAATGAATTCATGGTTTTGATTTGATGAAATTCCTCCCATGACCAATTTGTGGTTCTATCTTCCCCTCCCTCTTCATCTTCATCCCTATTCTTTCCCATTCCCTAATTTGACCAATGAAATCTCTAATGTCTTAAGACTAATTGGTTCATCAATGACCTTGTGTCAGATGAACCAATACAAGTATGATTGAGATAAGTCCTTCCGCGTTGATATTTTCTTTTAGTGTGTGGTATGTTTTAGGAGTTTGGTTCTTCATACGAAATCTCTAACATGCATTAACGCCTAAAGTTTTATTTTCCGGTCTCAGATAGTTGTGACTTCTACATAAGTCCAATTACGACTGCTTAACATAGAACTAAATTTGACCCTAATGGCATAGCATTCTAGTAAGTGAGATTGTAAGTCTCCCATTCTTCATGGTATTGTATGAAGACTTGACCTTTTTCCCTTTCATGAGAGCTAGTGGCATACTTATTGAATTATCCAAGTTGGAGCCCTTCTCATGGAAGATGTCTTGGTTTAAGGATTCATAATTATGAAAGAATGGTTGAGTGTTCTTCAAAGAATGACTTAATCAATTAAAAACCACCACTAAAACTTGACTAACCTTTGACTAATTCTTATTAATATTACTTTACTTTCAAGTCATTTATTTTATGCAATTTAAATTTCATTCATTTATCATTCATTGCCATTTACATTTCATTTAACTTGTTTATATTCATGTCATTTTCACTTTGCTCATTTGAGCCATATCTTGTGATTGTATATTTTGTTTGTACATTTTTGTTTTGTTTGTGGTCTTAGGACCTTAAAATACTTAATAACAACAAAGACCCTAAAAAACATCTGGTGAGCTGTTGATCTTGATCTAAACTCTTGGACTTAGAACTAGGAAACATTCCCTGTGCAAAAAGGACTTGGCCAATGCCAACATTTTGAGACCAAGCTATTGTAAATTGAGCCTTCATTTGATGCAAGCCTTAGATCTTGTTTGAATACATCTGCTACTCTATCTTTGTGCTAATTGTTATTTTGACCTTGTGTCTGATGCTTTGCTTTGAGTTGATCAAGGAGTATTTCATTTGATACATGAGGAGGCCAAGAAGACTGCTAGCTTTTGGGATTGCTTGCTTGGATGTGGCTATCTTTATTTGATGCCTTGATCTTCATGATATCTAGATATTGCTAATTGCTCATTTATGATTGCTTGATTAAAGTCCAAAGGGAAAATGGGTTTCTATATGACATTCTTGTTTGTTGGATTGCATTCCATTGGTCAGATCTTTTCAACTTTTAACTTTTAAATTCATTCTTAGAGTAATCTCTTCATCTCCTCCCCACTTCTTAAATTTCAAAATCTCTCCCTTTTTTAAGAACCTTTTTTGCTTGCAATTTCAAACTTAGACTTTGTTTAAATGATTAGAAACTTTGGCCTTATTCCAATGAATTTTCAAACCCTTTTCTTAAATCAAATTTGTATATAAACTTAATCATATTGACTTAACATTTCAAAAAAAAAGACAAAAAGAACTAACAACTTCACTCAACTTTTGGCCCTTTGTGCCTTTTCTTATTAAACCTTTATTAAAAGCAATTCACGAACTTCTTAGAATTTTTTTACCACGAACTACGAGGTTTTGATCCCTCATTTTTATGTTGGTATGTAGGCACAAGTCTGAAGGTCTTGTCAAACACAAAAATATAATCAATGAATTCTTTTCTCATCCTCACACTCTATTTTTCTCAAACATCATTTATACCAAAAACACATGCACACATAAAAAAAGGCTCCCTATGAGTACCTAGGACACTTTGGATGCTAACACCTTTCCTCTGTGTAACCAACCCCCTTACCTGTAATCTCTGGCATTTTATTAGTTTTGATTTGAAAACTTCTTATCTTTGGGTTTTGTTCGTACTTTTCCCTTTTCCTTTGGAAACGATAAAAGCGCGGCGGAGACTCTGGTTTTATTGACGTTAAGCTTATTCATAGCTTGATGGTCATGAATTTACCGCTATAGAAATTAAGTGGCGACTCTACTGGGGAGTAGTCCTCAGTGGGTTTAGCCTACTTTTTTATGTGTATATATTTGTATATTTGATGTTTGTATATTTGTTTGTGTGATATAATTTGTCTATTGTGCTTGGTGATCTCTGAGTGGTGAGGTAAGTTCTAACCTGAACTTGAGTGCAATTAAAATAGGAGGATAGTATAGTCATGTTCAACTTGTGTGGAGTAGTCCTTAACAAGTTGACTTGAGACCCATCTACTCAGTGGAGACCCTTGATGTCACACAAGTTATTTGTGGTTAGGCATTACTTTCTCTGATTTGGGGTCCGAGAAGCTAAGGACCATATAATAGTTAACCCAACTTGGCCTATATAGGACGTAATGCGGAGACTGTTTATGTGTAGACGTGATAACAGTTGTTACGTGATACTACACTCAGACGAGTTTCTCTTGAGAATATTATGGGTTGATGAGTCAGTCATCCTAACCTGTAATATCCGATAGATGGTATTAAGACTCTGGGAACTCTTTTAGAACATGATCTACAGGTTTTATCCTTAGTACACTCCTTTGGGATGGTTCTTAACCTGACTCCATGCTCGTGACTCGCAACAAACCCTTTGATTCTCGGTTGATCCGATCAAGTCTCATCAATATCAATGGAACTTGGGTGTTGATAAGGTGAAAAACCATAATCCACCAAAATGGATGATTGATCGTGATGATGATTTGATCCATCCCTTGACCTTTGTTTGTGTTTGCCTTGCGTGTGATCCCTTGCTTGTGATTGTTACATTCATGCATACATGCACATCATAACATTCATCACAGAAAAATAAATTTCAAGGAACTGAGGTCTCATTTGCAAATATTTCCAGACCATGGATTGTGGACGAAGGAACACCAAAGGGTAGTGTTTCAGATGTACGGAGTTGAAGGAGTTAAGGAAGCTTTCATCCTTTGTATTAGATCCCTTGGATTTCAAGCAATGCCATGGGAAGCTCTTGGTTGTATTATCTACTGATGTGGTTGAAGGACTTCTAAGTGTTTTGGTTCAGTTCTATGACCCTTTCTACCAGTGCTTCACTTTTCCTGATTATCAGCTTGTGCCTACATTAGAGGAGTATGCCCATCTTTTGGGTATACTTGTATCTGACAAAGTACCTTTCAGTGGATTAAAGGAGATCCCCATATCTCATATTATAGCCGAAGCTCTTCATCTGAAGAAATCCGAGATTGATGCTCATTTAGTGAAGAAAGGAGGTATTTTTGGGTTGACTTCTGAGTTCCTAATTGGTAAAGCTACTGTTTTTTCTCAAGCTGGAAGCACGGGTGCTTTTGAAGTCATCTTTGTATTGCTCATCTATGGTCTAGCTTTGTTCCCTAATATTGACGGTTTTGTTGATGTTAACGCCATTAGAATCTTCTTGATTGGGAATCTTATTCCTACTCTATTGGCTGATATGTATTTCTCTTTGCATTTGTGGAATTCTAAAGGTGGTGGGAATATTGTGTGTTGTGTCCCTCTTCTGTACAAGTGGTTTATTTCGCACTTGCCTTAGACACCTACTTTTCGGGAAAACAAGCAATGCCTACGGTGGTCTCAGAGACTTATGCCTCTCACTAATAATGATATTGCTTGGTATGATTTTGCATTAGGTAGCTTGGACATTATTGATAGTTGTGGTGAATTCTCTAATGTGCCTCTCATTGGTATACAAGGAGGAACAAACTATAACCCTGTTTTGGCTCGTCGTTAACTTGGGTTCCCCTTGAGAGATAAACCTAATAACACCCAGTTAGAAGGTCTTTTCTATCAAGAAGGTAAAGATCCCCAACATTTGAAGCAAATGATGATACATGCTTGGCATAATGTGCATAGAAAAGGAAAATCCGAGCTTGGCCCATGCAACTGTGTAGCTTTGGAAGCTTAAACTATTTGGGTGAAGAAGAGAGCTTTGGAGCTGAAGATGCCTTACGCTTATGAAAGACCTATGTCTTTGGTTGTGGTTGAGCCATCAACTCTCCCTAACCAAGATGTAGAGGAGTTGGAAGACGCACTCACCAAGATGAAGCAATAGAAAGATATGTGGGAAGAGCGGTTCCATGCTTTGAGCCGAAAGCATGAAGATTTGTAACTTGAGTCGAAAGACAAGGATGCGCTTATTGAGATTCTTGAAGACCGAACAGTGAAGAGATAGAGAGATCCAGAGGGTCCGTCTTCCTCTGGTATGCCTTAGCCTTATGGTTCTTGGAAGAAGATTGTTGATCAGCTAGTTCTTGAGAAAGCTCAGATGAAGACATCCTTTGAGTCTAAGATTCGACGTATCCGAAGGAAGTATGCACCCATAGCCAGATCGTCTGATACAGTCGCTAAGGGATCCTTAGGATGATAGTTTCCTTTTTTTCTTTTGTATTTGTACTTTGGTTTCTGAAAGTGTACTAAGTGTAATCCTTCCAATTTTTATGAATAAAAAGAGATTTTATGGTCAAGTTGAATTGTTATTGTTATTATTTGAATATATATATTTAAAAATGAAACTTCATATATTCCTTGAAATTAAACAATCAAAAGAATTGCATTTCATGCATCATGTGCATAGTAGGTTTTCTTCCGCCAGATGTCTTATCAATTCTTCTTCTGTGCATCAGCCAAGCTGACTCACCGCTATAACACTCGTGCTAATCAACCAAGGATGATGGAGCATCTAGAGCAAGAGAACCGAGAGCTGAAGGATGAGATTGCCAGATTAACAACGCTGATGGAATCTATCATTGCTGCACAAAACAAGTCATCACCAACTCTTGTAACTCCTCCTCAGAGGACTGTTATTTCTAAGGTTGCTACCTCAACCATCCCCGTTGCTACTTCCAGTCAATCCGGTCCTTCTATGCCTGTTGGATTCCCTAGGGGGATGCCATCAATCTTTATGCCAGAAGAGTATGCGCCTACATTTGTTTCTCTGCCGACATTTAGCCCGGTCATGTCGGTGCCGCCTCCTGTTATTCACACTCTACCTCGTGTTGAGGACACTATCTACCATTCTGAGCCGTCTGAAGGTCCAAATCTGTATGAGAAGATGGATGAGATGAAAGACAATTCCTCGAGCTGCGTAAAGAGTTGAAGACTTTGAGAGGAAAATATTTATTTGGGAAGAGTGCTGCTGAGCTCTGCCTGGTCCCTAATGTTAAAATTCCGATGAAGTTCAAGGTCCTCGACTTTGAAAAGTATAAAGGGAATATTTGTCCGTTGATCCATATTGTGATGTACGCCCGAAAAATGTCTACTCAGACTGATAATGATCAGTTGCTGATTCACTATTTCCATGACAATTTGAATGGAGCTCCTTTAAGATGGTATATGGGTTTGGACAGTTTGAAAAAGATTTTATGGTCAATTGAATTGTTATTGTTATTATTTGAATATATATATATATATATATATATATATATATATATATATATATATATATATATATATATATATATATATATATATATATATATATATATATATATATATATATATATTAAAATGAAACTTCATATATTCCTTGAAATTAAATAATCAAAAGCATTGTATTTCATGCATCATGTGCATAGTAGGTTTTCTTCCGCCAGATGTCTTATCAAGTCTTCTTCTGTGCATCAGCCAAGCTGACTCGCTGCTATAACACTCGTGCTAATCAACCAAGGATGATGGAGCATCTAGAGCAAGAGAACCGAGAGCTGAAGAATGAGATTTCCATATTAACAGCGATGATGGAATCTGTCATTGTTGCACAAAACCAGTCATCACCAACTCTTGTAACTCCTCCTCAGAGGACTGTTATTTCTGAGGTTGCTACCTTAACTATCATCGTTGCTACTTCCAGTCAATCCGGTCCTTCTATGCCTGTTGGATTCCCTTAGGGGATGCCATCAAACTTTATGCCAGAAGAGTATACGCCCACATTTGTTTCTGTGTCGGCATCTAGCCTGGTCATGTCAGTGCCACCTCCTGTTGTTCACACTCTGCCTCGTGTTGAGGACACTATCTACCATTCTGAGTCGTCTGAAGGTCTGTATGTGTATGAGAAGATGGATGAGATGAAAGATCAATTCCTCGAGCTGCGTAAAGAGTTGAATACTTTGAGAGGAAAATATTTATTTGGGAAGAGTGCTGCTGAGCTCTGCCGGGTCCCTATTGTTAAAATCCCGATGAAGTTCAAGGTCCTCGACTTTGAAAAGTATAAAGGGAATACTTGTCCGTTGAGCCATATTGTGATGTACGCTAGAAAAATGTCTACTCACACTAATAATGATCAGTTGCTGATTCACTATTTCCATGACAGTTTGAATGGAGCTGCTTTAAAATGGTATATGGGGTTGGACAGTTTGAAAGAGATTTTATGGTCAATTGAATATTATTGTTATTATATATATATATATATATATATATATATATATATATATATATATATATATATATTTGAAAATGAAACATCATATATTCCTTGAAATTAAATAATCAAAAGTATTGCATTTCAAGCATCATGTGCATAGTAGGTTTTCTTCCGCTAGATGTCTTATCAGTTCTTCTTCTGTGCATCAGCCAAGCTGACTCGTCGCTATAACACTCGTGCTAATCAACCAAGGATGATGGAGCATCTAGAGCAAGAGAACCGAGAGCTAAAGGATGAGATTGCCAGATTAACAGCGCTGATGGAATCTGTCATTGCTGCACAAAACTAGTCATCACCAACTCTTGTAACTCCTCCTCAGAGGACTGTTATTTCTGAGGTTGCTACCTCAACTATCCCCGTTGCTACTTCCAGTCAATCCGGTTCTTCTATGCCTGTTGGATTCCCTTGGGGGATGCCATCAAACATTATGCCAGAAGAGTATGCGCCCACATTTGTTTCTCTGCCGGCATCTAGCCTGGTCATGTCAGTGCCACCTCCTGTTGCTCACACTCTGCCTCGTGTTGAGGACACTATCTACCATTTTGAGTCGTTTGAAGGTCCAGGTGTGTATGAGAAGATGGATGAGATGAAAGATCAATTCCTCGAGCTGCGTAAAGAGTTGAACACTTTGAGAGGAAAATATTTATTTGGGAAGAGTGATGTTGAGCTCTGCCTGGTCCCTAATGTTAAAATCCCGATGAAGTTCAAGGTCCTCGACTTTGAAAAGTATAAAGGGAATACTTGTCCGTTGAGCCATATTGTGATATATGCCAGAAAAATGTCTACTTAGACTGATAATGATCAGTTCATGATTCACTATTTCCATGACAGTTTGAATGGAGCTGCTTTAAGATGGTATATGGGTCTGGACAGTTTGAAAGAGATTTTATGGTCAATTGAATTGTTATTGTTATTATTTGAATATATATATATATATATATATATATTATATATATATATATATATATATATATATATATATATATATATATATATATATATATATATTTGAAAATGAAACTTCATATATTCCTTGAAATTAAATAATCAAAAGCATTGCATTTCATGCATCATGTGTATAGTAGGTTTTCTTCCGCCAGATGTCTTATCAGTTCTTCTTTTGTACATCGGTCAAGCTGACTCGCCACTATAACACTCGTGCTAATCAACCAAGGATGATGGAGCATCTAGAGCAAGAGAACCAAGAGTTGAAGGATGAGATTACCAGATTAACAGCGCTGATGGAATCTGTCATTGCTGCACAAAACCAGTCATCACCAACTCTTGTAACTCCTCCTCAGAGGACTATTATTTTTGAGGTTTCTACCTTAACTATCCCCGTTGCTACTTCCAGTCAATCCGGTCCTTCTATGCCTGTTGGATTCCCTTGGGGGATTCCATCAAACTTTATGCCAGAAGAGTATGCGCCCACATTTGTTTCTCTGTCGGCATCTAGCCTGGTCATGTTAGTGCCACCTCCTGTTGTTCACACTCTGCCTCGTGTTGAGCACACTATCTACCATTCTGAGTCGTCTGAAGGTCCAGATGTGTATGAGGAGATGGATGAGATGAAAGATCAATTCCTCGAGCTGCGTAAAGAGTTGAAGACTTTGAGAGGAAAATATTTATTTAGGAAGAGTGTTGATGAGCTCTGCCTGGTCCCTAATGTTAAAATCTCGATGAAGTTCAAGGTCCTCGACTTTGAAAAGTATAAAGGGTATACTTGTCCGTTGAGCCATCTTGTGATGTACGCCCGAAAAATGTCTACTCAGACTAATAACGATTAGTTGCTGATTCACTATTTCCAGGACAGTTTGAATGGAGCTACTTTAAGATGGTATATGGGTTTAGACAGTGCAAGCGTCCGTACTTTCAACGTCTTTGGAGAGACCTTTGTCAAGCAATACAAATACAACATGGACATGACGCCTGATAGAGACCAGTTGAGGTCTATGTCTCAGAAAGATATGGAGATATTCAAAGAGTATGTCCAGAGATGGAGGGAGTTGGCTACCCAGATTAGTCCACCTCTTGAAGAGAAAGAAATGACAAAGATCTTCTTGAAGATGCTGAGTTTTTTTATTATGAACGTATGATTGCTGTCATACGGTGAACTGACTTTTTGTGTTTTTGCTTTGTAAAGCAAATGTCGCGGATAGCAAGAGTCGCCACCGACTTTTCTTTCATCCAATAAGGAAAGGTGGAAAAGAAGAGGAAAGACCTTAATTTAGATTTTGGGTTCGGGAGGTACATTATACAAAGGGAAGGTGTTAGCACCCTTTGTATCCATGGTTATCCATGGGCTCTTAATTGCTTGATCACTTATGTTTTTCTTGTCTAAAAAAAGTGTAGGAGAGCTGTTTAGAAAATGTTTTGAAAAGAGAGTTTAACTTTGTAATGATTCTTGTACGAATGTATACAAAGTATTTATCTCGTTTAATTTTGAAAGTTGTTTAGAAAAATATAACTTGACAATGATTCTAGTACGAATGTATGCCAAGTGGTGATTTTCTAATGGAGGTTTTGAAAAGTGTGAGGTGTGAAAAGTAGTTTTAGTTGTGAGCAAGCATTTAGGAGTTATACCTACCCGAGGTCTTTATGGGAATTTCCTATCCTTATGAGGGTAAAACTGTCCTTACTATTGAGAAGTAAGTAGTTTTATCCTTTGGATGTAAAAGGGTCATCGTAGGGTCATCGATTGGTCATTGAAGGCAACATTCGTAAGGATACCTTAGCATTCGAAGGGACTATCATCATTTAACCGTAGGCTACACCGAAGGGTCATCGAGGGACAAAATCATATATTCGAAGGCAACATCCGAGGGGCTATGATTTATTTTAGAGGGACATGATGATTTAATCGAAGGGTCTTGGCTAAGGGTATCCCCACATTCGCGGGACATGACCGTAATACCGTAATATCGTAGGGTAACAAAGAGAGGTCCAAGATCGCATATTTAAAGGCAAAGTTTTACAATTAATTAGATAGCCGTAATCGATTAAGTAATTAGGTCCACATTAAAGTCGATGAAATCAATACATTAAAATCAGCTAGGTAATTTAGGATGAATCTCCACATTAAAATTAAGTAATTCAGAATCCATCTCCATAAGGGTATCCCACACATAAAGTGGAATACCTAGCCGGCCGTTTCTTCGGGAATATGTAAGCCTTTACACAATTCAGCACACGGGTTAGAACATCGAGATAAAGTACAATTGAAAATTGCACCACAAAATAAACACAACGGTCATAAGGTCAGGCCAAATAATGCAGAATTATAATAGATCTTGATTAGATAAACATAAGGCAGAATAGAAAAGAAACAAAACAGTCGATGTCCCGTTCGCTCCTGCTTCGCCTAGCGAAGGCTTAGCGAGTGCTCGCTACAGGCTCGCTTAGCGATGTGCTAGCGAGCGGCTACGGGTTTTGAGTTTGATAGCAGCATGATCTCCGGAACCCTGCACTTTATGGCATTGAATTACAGGAATAGCATGGACACACATTCAGGATATTCAGGCATACTTAAATTCACATGTGAAATCAAATTACATATCCGAAAATTTAATCATGATGCCTTATGTATGTAGAGATTACCGATTAAAAGCATAAAACAGTAGCGATGCCCAAACCTGTTTGCAACTGAGCTGCGATGTTGAAGGGACTGACCACTCTTGGTATCGGATGGAGTTGGGCGGAGGTAACTTCGGTGCAGATGAGCGGCCTTCAGGGTTTCTTTACTCTGAATTCTCTGGGTTAGCAGGGTTTACTGTCTATGCCAGGGTTTCTGCCCGTCTTCGTCTGTCCCTCCTGCTTCGCCCTCTCCTTTTTCTGACTGAAGCTTGGCTATTTATAATGCTCTTGTTGTGACCTAATGGGCTCAGAATGAAGCCCGAAAATTCTGATATATCGCAAGCTTCGCTAGGCGAGCGTTGTAGCGAAGGGTTCGCTAGGCGAAGGATTTGCTCGCCTAGCGAGCAGGCCATCTGTGACCTAATGGGCTCAGAATGAAGCCCAATAATTCTGGTATTCGTAAGCTTCACTAGGCGAAGGAGTTGCTCGCCTAGCGAGCAAGCTAGTTTGGGCCTTTTTCTGGATTGGGTCTGTTATGAGCTGGGCTTTTGTTCCTTTAAGGTCAGTGCCTTGCAGAATAAGTTGGAGTGCTTAGAGAAATGTTTTGCAAGATTAATGGGCAAATTTTGGGGTATGACAGCTGCCCCTGTTCAATATTCTTGAACCGAGAGAGTTAGGATGGAAAGTATGCCATTCGTGGTCTGGAGGTGGAAGATTATTGAACGCTAGAATGCCCCAAAAATTTGCACTTGTCAATTAGTCTTGATGGAGATGGGCTTAAAGATGCCATCCAGGAAGTTTGATGATGAGAGCTTCAGAGTGCGTCGTACATTAGACGATATCTGAAGGCATGGGTGTCATACTGGGTCATACGCTAGACCGTATAGTGAGTCCTCCATTATGCTGTCGACTTCGCTGGGGAGTCAGAATGCGTTATACGCTGCTGGGGATAAAGGATCAGAATGGACCATACACTAGATCGCATCTGAACAGCATAATGAGTTATCCATTAAGCGGGTGACTTCACTGGGGATGGAAGATTAGACCGGATCGTATGCTAGATCGTGTCTGAGTAGCAGAAGGGTCGTCCGTTAGGCTGAATCTGATGATGAAAGGGGTAGTCGTACGCTAGACTACACTTCAGAAATGTACCGTATACTAGGTAGCATCTGAGGACTTGAAGGTCTAACTGGATCGTACATTAGACCGTATTTGAGCAGAATGAGCCGTCCGTTAGGCTGAATCTGATGATGAAAGGGGTAGTCGTACGCTAGACTACACTTCAGAAATGTACCGTACACTAGGTAGCATCTGAGGACTTGAAGGTCTAACTGGGTCGTACATTAGACCGTATTTGAGTAGTTGAAGGTCAGAATGGATCGTACGCTAGATCGTATCTGAGTTGAAGGAGTCATGTGTTGAGCTGAATCAGAATGAACCGTACGTTAGGCTGAATCCGAATGAGCCGTACGTTAGGCTATATCCGATGATATTTGTATATGTTGTATTTGCAATAAATTTTTGGGATGGGCTTATAGATGCCATCGTTAGGAGGATGTCAGAATGAATGTTGACATGGAGTATATCTGAAAGATGTAGTTGAATCCTGAAGGTAATTGATAAAGATGTCCGTCTGAATGGATCTTTGTTTTGACTGTATCAGGAGGATAATTAACCTGAAAAGAAAAGTTAGCTCCATGCCATGTCATGATGCATGAGATGTTTTATGCTTTTGACAATAAATGCGAACAATGTATGCATGCGTATGTTGTGAAATGATGTAATGAATGAATTATGCGTCTGAAAAGTTTTTCCTGGCGACTTCCTGGGGAAGATAAATCCCCATCTCCTGGTTGGAGATACTTGTATTGATGACCCTTTCTTAGCTGGGGATACTTGATTTCTGTCTGATAGTGGAAACACTCAACAGAGCCCGGCTGGGGATAGAAGAGATGACCAGTCTGTCTGGTGATGCCGACCTCTTCTGGAAATAGCCAGTTTTTGTTGGGGAACAGGATTTGTAACCGGACTTGTTGGAAAGCATGGTTAGACCTTATCTTCGACCCTAAAGTCTTTCAGTAACTGTTATTGCTATTTCATGCGTGTTTTTTCGATAAACATCAATCATATTCAAATGCATATATCAATTCAAATTAAATCAATGGACGTTTATGCAAACAAAACAGAGAAAGTAAAACAAAAGCATCTTTTTGGAAGATGAAATGGTATCGACTTTGAAGGAGGGCCTATAAACAGGCAATTTGAGTACAAGGAGACAGAAATCCTAGTAAGAGGAAGCTGTCGAGAATATAAAGAAAAGCTATGAAGGAAAAGCCCTGTTGATTTTAATTCTACTACTGTCATTATGTCTTTAAGCATCTCATCTCCTGCTGTCGGATAGAAGTGATTGGTGAAGGTGAGAAAAACAAGAAAGGGGGGGTTTGAATTGTTTGGAAAAATAAGCGCTTTTTAAAATGAAAATCACACAAGGATTTTATACTGGTTCGCTTATAACACAAAGCTACTCCAGTCCACCCGGCCGAGGTGATTTCGCCTTCAACAAGGACTTAATCCACTAATCTTGAAAGATTACAAACAACGTCTAAGAGAAAAATCTCTTAGTCCTCTCAAGTATACAGACTACACAGAGTCACTTGAGGAAATCAACAAACAATAGATGAAAGATTTATGTAATCTAGAGTGCTTCTAAGAAAGCAAATATTACAATAGTAAGAACAAAGTGATTCACGTTATAAGCAACAGCTTCGTGAAGATTTAGAGAGCAAGAGTGTTTTTCTTGAGTGTTTTATGTTTCAGTATAATTTTGGCTTGTTGGCTTGCTGATACTTCAAAGTTGATTGCAGCCCATTTTATATATCAGTTGAAGTAGTAGTTGAAACTGGTGGATATTAAAATGAATTTACGCCATCACTTAAATAGCTTCTGCAGGATAACTTTCTCTCCTTGAAATGACTACTTACCACAAGTAGTATCTTCTTTATTGAAATTGGAGATTAACGTCTCTTTCTCTATTAGGAAATCCATTTGCAAATCTTTACTTGGCTTTAACGTTACTCTTCCATGATTAGCAATTCCATGATCAGAGTATTTGTGTTTCTGGAGAATCTTGGAATCTTGCTTCTGATGTTAATCTCTTGTGAGTTCAGATAGTTTCTTCAGATAGCGCTGATAACTTCTGGAAGTTAGAGATAGCGTTGTTCAGAGTCAGAACATCTAGAGCTTACTTCTTGTTTAGATGCTTCTGATACTTTACTGTTTTGCTCAGAGTTAGACCATCTTGAACGTGTTTCCACTTCAGATGCTTCTGATCATATGATAATATGCTTCTGATCTGGTTCTGTATCTGATGACATCATCAGATTTCTTCCTTCTTTCTTTAGAACCCTGCACACTTAGAAACTTTTCGTTAGGGTGCCATTTTTGGTTTCATCCTTTGTTATCATCAAAATCAAGGAATCTGTTGTAGAACAATTTTTGTTCTTACAATCTCCCCCTTTTTGATGATGACAAAACAAACTTAATTAGCAGATGAAACATGAATAATATCAGATCAGATAGACAGAAGCTCCCCCTGAGTTAGTGCTAGGGAGTTCAGAAGTTCTTACCAGAGCTTCCAAGCGATGAAATTTCTTGATACCTTCTGCAATTTCTTAAGTCTATTGTTAGATAAATTTAATTTAAGAAAAATATGTTGCAGAGTGCTTAAGGTATTTAGACAATATTTTCATCAGAGCTATTAATGACTTCTCCCCCTTTTTGTCAGAATCAAAAAGACATAGCAAAAAATAAATAATTGAAGAGAAAAACTTGTATTCAGATAAAAGCACAAAGGCAACAAGAACTAGAAAACATCAGATTCAGAGAAAATAAAACAACAGGCAAGCAAAATAAATATCCTAAGTGCCTAAGGGTTCGGAGGCGGAGGCATTCTCTGAAGCAACATAGCAAGCATGTTCTGGATGTTGTCGTTGACAGTATCTTGCTTGTCCATTCTGGCCCGGAGTTCATTCTGATCTTGCTTAAGTTCTTTCAGCGTTTGGAGAACCATAGGGATAACAGAAGAGGACTCCCCCAGAGTCAGAGCCTGCTGTGCTTCAGCAGCGGCCTGTGCTTCAGCTTCTGCAGCAGCAGCAGCATCTGCCAGAGCCTTAGCTTCAGCTTCCTTTAACCTTAGGATTTCAGCTTGACGAGCCTTTTCTTCTTCCAATCTTCTGGCTTCTTCAGCTTCTCGCGCAAGTCTCTCTTCCTCTAGCCTCCTGGCTTCTTCAGCAGCTTCTCTGGCAAGTCTTTCCTGGAGTCTTGCCTCAGCATCTCTGATGTAGCCATTTCTGACTTGTTCAGAGATGTTCTTCAGTCTAAAAGCCTCAGAGGTCATCCAGCCAATGACTCTGTTCCAGTGTGTCCTTATAGAGTCAGGATCATCACTGACTTCAGAGTTAGTGGTCAGAGACTTGACCTTTTGTACTGAAGCCCCTGCTACCAGCATGATGGCTTCCTCAAGGGTAGGTACAGAAAGGTTTGGTTCAGAGGTTTGAGGTGAAGATGTTGGAGGGCTGAGATTTAATGTGAGAGGTTCAGATTCTGCTTCAGGTTCAGATCTTTAGGGTGAAGCGTAAAGAGGGTTTAAGTCTAAAGGTTCAGTTTCAGTTTCTGATTCAGGTGCAGCAGAGGTGTTTGGTGGGTTGATATCAGAGGTGGGAAGGTCAGAGGGTTGGTCTTCAGAAGGTTGGTTTTCAGAAGGGATGGTGGTTGTTTGTTGTGGTGGTGAAGTTATTTCAGGTTCTGTTGGTTGTTGTGAAGCGAGGTTTAGAGCATAAATTTGGGCTAGGGTTGGAGAGTTAGGGTCTGAGAGTTCTGGGTCAGAAGAAATGTTGAGGTATGGTGGTGATTCTGGGGCTGTGGAAGATGAAGAAGAGGAAGTGCTTTGGTTTATTTGTTCAGGTTCAGAAGGAGGTATGAATGTACGGGCGATATTTAAAACTGGTGAAGGCTGAGAGGTTCTGATGGTTGAAGGTGGGATTTCAGAGGTTGTATAAATTGGTGGTGTTGGGAGAGGATTAGAGGAAGGGGTAGAGGAAACCATCGGAGGTACAGAGGAAATAGGAGGAACAGACATACCAGTAGAGATTTTCAGAGGAGCTGGAGATCTGCTTCCAGAAGATTCTCCAATTCTGGCCTTCTTTGCCTGTGATGCAATCTTCTTCTCAGAGAGACCTCTCTTGTATCTGACGAAGTCTTCTTCTGAATCCAGACAATCGTCGAGGCTGAAGTCAGATATGTCAACACCTTCATCCAGCAGACGCTGAAGATAGATAGCAACCGCATCTCTGGGTTCATTTTTGAAGAACCTTGCAAGACCATGGGGCAGCTTCCTCTGATCTTTCAAGGCATCCCAGGATGTATCCATAGTGGGTCTGACTTGAATCTTCTTGATTATTCCCATACTCTTGAGATTTCTGGCGTTCAGAGGCTTCCCAGTATCTATTGCCAGATCATCCATCAGTTTGGTCTTTTCCAGATGATCTACCAGTCCGTTCTCGATGAAAACATCAGATAGCAATCTTCCCAGAGGGATGTAGGATCTGGGCTTCATGTTATTTCTGGTTTCCTTGACAGAATCTTTGAGGTATCTGAAAAGGAGAGCAGGGAGGCAGATCTTCACACCCTTTTGAATGCAATACAGAATGCATTTCTGATCTGCATTGATGTAGTCAGAGGAGTTAGAGGCTGGACGGTGGTGAATAGTTCCCAGAATGATCTTCAGCCACACTCTGAGGTTCTGATGCAGCTCTTTGTTCTTTGAAGGATTTCCTTCAGTGTTGGGTTTGAAGATTGTTGGATTGATTACATCAGTAATGCGCTTTGACCTAGGAGGGATGTTGTAAATCCTTTTTCCTCCATCTCTCTCCATGTTCAGTAAAGAGGCAATTGACCCTTCAGTAATTACAATCTTTACCCCCAGAACATAGGAGACGATGAAATGGTCATCTGCATCTGCAAATCTCCAGAACTCCTTGATGAGAAGTGGGTAAACAGGACCATAAAGCCTTTGGAAGTAGTTTTCCCACCCTTGTTTACGAAGTTCTTCAGTAAGATCAACGCCATTTCTCTTCAAGTTGTCGAAATCTACTAGCGTTTCACACAACACGTCCAGTCCTTCAAAAGGGGTTGATAGGTTAATATGGCGTTCACGGTCAAGAACATGGGGTTCTTTGTAAACAGGGGTGATGGTGACGCCTATAACCGTTGGAGTTGAAATGCTTGAAGTTTGAGCAGTTGAGCTTGATTCCATTTGTTGAGAAAAGTTAAACACTTCTTGTTGTTGAGCGTCCATGGTGAAGAAGAAGATGAAGATTGAGAGTTTGCAGAGAATGCTTCAGAGAGGTTTAGGGTTTTAGAGAGGGTTTGAGAGTGAGTGAGAGTGAAAAGTGTGAAATGTGAGAAAAGTGTTTAAATACTCTAAGTGAAACACATGCAAAACGACACATCAAATTGCGTTAGTACAAAGCTCAAGATTGCACGCTTGGGGGAAAAATGATTACAGCTAATTAATGAATGTCTAATCCCAACAGTACGCACACTGCTCAAGGAGATTTCAAACATCTGTCCTTTGAATTTCTTTTGACAGCTGTCTAGAAGTTCTAGGGTTAGACGCTTAGTGCTCCACGTGTTGATGTATCTGATCTTCAGGAATACCAAAAGATTGATTCCTGGAGATTTCTAACTCAGATATCTTCTTAACTGGTAGAAGTATCAGAGTCAGAGGCAGAAGTACATTTGTTTTTATATCAGAGTCTCATTTTACATTTTCAGAGTCACACTTCATTCAGGGCAATTTTTAATGTTCAGATTTTCTAAGATGAAAAGAAATCTATCTTCAGCTAGAGGCTTAGTAAAGATATCTGCCCATTGATGTTCTGTATCAATGAACTTCAATGTTACTATCCCTTTCTGAACATAGTCTCTGATAAAATGATGTTTTATTTCAATGTGTTTGGCTCTGGAATGTAGAATGGGATTCTTACTTAAACAAATAGCAGCAGTATTATCACAAAAGATAAGAATGTTACTCTCAAAGATTTGCAGATCTTCTAGCTGATGCTTCATCCAGAGCATCTGAGTTGTGCACAGTGATGCTGAGATATATTCTGCTTCTGCAGTTGATAGAGCTATAGTTGACTGTCTTTTGCTAGCCCAGGAGATTAGATTGTTTCCCAGAAGCTGGCAATTTCCAGATGTGCTTTTTCGTTCTAGTCTATCTCCTGCATAATCTGCATCACAGTAACCAGAAAGTCTATACTCTGATGTTTTCTTATACATCAGGCCCAGGTTAGGAGTTCCCTTCAGATACTTAAGAATTCTCTTAACTGCTGTTAAATGAGATTCTCTAGGATCTGATTGGAATCTGGCACAAAGACAGACACTAAAGAGAATATCAGGACGAGTAGCAGTCAGATAGAGAAGAGAGCCTATCATACCTCGATAGAGCTTCTGACAAACCTTGTTGCTTACCTCTTCCTTTTCAAGAATGCAAGTTGGGTGCATGGGAGTTTTTGCAGAGTTGCATTCAGTCATGTCAAACTTCTTCAGAACGTCTTTAATGTACTTGCTTTGATAAACGTACGTGACTTCTGGAGTTTGATTAATTTGAATTCCCAGAAAGAACTTTAGTTCTTGCATTAAACTCATTTCAAATTCTACCTGCATTAACTTAGAAAATTCTTGGCAAACAGAGACATTAGCAGAACCAAAAATAATATCATCAACGTAAGTCTGGCATATCATGAGATTATTATTAAGGTTTTTACAGAAGAGTGTAGAATCAACTTTCCCTCTGATAAAATTTTGTTCCAGAAGAAAATTGCTTAAACGTTCATACCAAGCTCTGGGAGCTTGTTTAAGTCCATATAAGGATTTTTTAAGTTTAAAAACATGTTCTGGAAAGTTTGAATTTTCAAAACCTGGAGGTTGATTGACATACACTTCTTCTGAAATATAACCATTAAGGAATGCACTCTTGACATCCATTTGATATAATTTGATAGAGTGATTAATAGCAAAAGATACAAGAAGACGAATAGATTCTAACCTCGCGACTGGAGCAAAGGTTTCATTATAATCAATACCTTCTTGTTGACTATAACCTTGAGCTACCAGTTGAGCTTTGTTTCTGACGATTTCTCCTTTCTCATTCAGCTTGTTTCTGAATACCCATCTGGTTCCAATGACGTGAGTGCCTCTGGGTTTAGGAACGAGATCCCAGACATCATTCTTTGAGAATTGATCTAATTCTTCTTGCATAGCTGCCACCCAGTCGTTATCCTGAAGTGCTTCATCACAAGACGTAGGCTCAATCAGAGACACTAGTCCCAGAGGAGTTTCTTCAGAGGTCCTGAAGGTAGATCTGGTTCTGACAGGTTCTTCCTTGTTTCCCAGAATCAAATCTTCAGAAACGTTGATACGACTTTTAACTTTCTTTGGGATTTCTGGAGATTTAATTTCTTCAGAGTTCTGAGTGACAGTTGCTTCTGGAGTTTTATCAGATTCTACAAGAGTGATTTCTAAATCTGCAAACTTTTCAACTAGCTTTGACTTTTCAGGGTCAAGCTTATCATCAAATCTGACATGAATTGATTCTTCCACAATTTTGGTTTCTGTGTTGTATACTCTGTAGCCTTTAGAGCGTTCTGAGTATCCTAACATAATACCTTTCTGTGCTTTGGAATCAAACTTGTTCAGATGTTCTTTAGTATTTAATATAAAGCAAGAACATCCAAAAGGATGAAAATATGAAATGTTTGGTTTTCTTCCTTTACACAGTTCATAGGGAGTCTTTTCTAGAATAGGTCTTATAGAGATTCTATTCTGAATGTAACACGCTGTATTTACAGCTTCTGCCCAAAAGTGCTTTGCTACATTAGTTTCATTGATCATGGTTCTGGCCATCTCTTGGAGTGTCCTATTCTTCCTCTCTACAACTCCATTTTGTTGTGGAGTTCTAGGGCAGGAGAAATCATGTGATATTCCATTAGAATCAAATAATTCTTCAAAATTCAAATTCTCCACCATGATCACTTCTGACTCTAATAATTTTAGAGTCAAATTCTTTTTGCACTTTGGAACAGAAACTAGTGAATACAGAGTGAGACTCACTCTTTTGCTTTAGGAATTTTACCTATGTCCAGCGACTGTAATCATCAACAATGACTAGTCCATACTTCTTTCCATTAACTGATGCTGTTTTCACAGGACCAAATAAGTCAATGTGAAGAAGTTCCAGAGGCTTAGAGGTAGAAACAACATTTTTCTTTTTAAAAGATGTTTTTGAAAATTTTCCTTTCTGACAAGCTTCACACAGAGCATCTGAAGAAAACTTCAGTTTAGGTAGGCCTCTGACTAACTCAAGTTTAGTTAGCTGAGAAAGTTTCCTCATGCTAATGTGGCCCAAGCGTCTATGCCATACCCATTGCTCTTCGTGAACTGACATTAGACATTTAACATTTTGGTCTTTTAAATCAGAAAGATTTATTTTGTAAATGTTGTTTTTCCTCTTGCCTGTGAAAAGGACAGAGCCATCGTTCTGATTAATGGCTTTACATGTTTTTTGATTGAAGATTACATCATAACCGTTATCACTTAATTGACTTATGGATAACAAGTTATGCATTAATCCTTCTACATAAAGGACATCAGATATAGAGGGAAGAGTACCATTACCAATAGTTCCGGAGCCTCTGATCCTTCCTTTCTGATCTCCTCCGAAGCCTACAAATCCAGCGTCTTTAAGTTCCAGACTTTGGAACATAGACTTTCTTCCCGTCATGTGTCGCGAGCATCCAGAGTCCAGGTACCATGACTGGTGTCTGAACTTTGCTGCATAGGATATCTGCAACATAGACAATCTTATCCTTTGGTACCCAGAATCTCTTGGGTCCTTTCAGATTAGTTTTCCCAGAGTTTCTTATAACTTTGGGTTTTCTAGCATTTTTAAATTTTTGTTCTTGTGTGTGTGTATAGTGATATGAAAAGGGAGACTTAAGTTGGTTACTGGTAGAAGTTTTATCTTCCTTAGGATCATACCCAATTCCCTTTTTATTGTTCTGACTAACTCCATAAATCATGGATGCCATAATACTCCTATCTATCCCATTTTTCAGAAATTCTTGAAAGGCTTCTTCGTATTTATAAATTATTTTATTTGAAGTTTGTGGTGCTTGAGACAACGCTTCTTCTAATTCTGAGCTTTTTATTTTTGCTCCATCTCTTTCTAACGTTAAAGATCTGATTGTATCTTCTCGTGCTAGAATTGTTATCTCAAGTTCACTACATTCTTCAAATTTAGCTTTAAGACAGCCTTTAATGTTTTTAATTTTTTGTTTTAATTTCTGATAAGAGCTAAGAGTTTCTGACAAGCATGATTCTAAATCAGATCGAGAAAGTTCAGAGAATACCTCTTCAGATTCTTCATCTGAGCTACTGGATGTGGTAGCCATAAGTGCCACGTTGGCCTGTTCATCAGAGTCAGATTTTGATGATCCAGATTCACTATCATCCCAGGTAGCCATCAGTCTTTTCTTTGTCTTGAAGGTATTTTTCTTGAAGCTTTCTTTTCTAGAGTTGTCTTTCTTTAGCTTGGGGCATTCATTCCTGTAATGACCTGTTTCTTTACATTCATAACAGGTAATATCTTTGTTAGCTTTACCTTTTGAAATTGACTCTGATCGATCCCCTCTGGGTCTTGGTCTTCTGAAATTGTTGTTCCTCTTTTTCCAGAGTTGCTTAACTCTTCTGGTTAGTAGGGACAACTCTTCTTCATCATCAGAGTCTTCTGGTTCAGAGTCGTCAGTATCTTCAGTTTCTGCCTGGAGAGCTTTGGTTCTGTCAGGTTTCCGTCTTTCAGATCTGGACTTTAGCGCTACGGACTTGTTCTTTTTCTGAGGCTCATCCTCCTCTAGTTCTATCTCATGGCTTCTGAGAGAACTGAAGTTCTTCAAGGCTGATATTGTTCAGATCCTTTGACAGCTTCAGAGCAGTAACCATAGGTCTCCATTTCTTTGGCAGACTTCTGACTATCTTTTTGACATGGTCTGCAGTTGTGTATCCTTTGTCTAGAACCTTGAGACCTGCAATCAGAGTTTGGAATCTAGAGAACATTGCCTCTATGGCTTCATCATCCTCCATTTTGAAGGCTTCATATTTCTGGATAAGCGCCAGAGCCTTTGTCTCTTTGACTTGAGAGTTTCCTTCATGAGTCATCCTCAGAGAGTCAAGTATGTCTTTGGCTGTTTCTCTGTTGGTGATCTTTTCATACTCGTTGTAAGATATAGCATTTAGGAGTATGGTTCTGGCCTTGTGATGATTCTTGAAAACTCGTTTCTGATCATCTGACATCTTACTTCTGGGAACTTCAGCTCCATCCTCTGTGACAGGAGGTTTGTATCCATCTGTGACAATGTCCCAGAGTTCAGCATCATAACCCAGAAAGAAACTTTCAATTCTATCTTTCCAGTAGTCAAACTTTTCTCCACCAAAAACAGGAGGCTTAGCATTGTAACTATCTTTTTCATTTGAGTGGGCCATAGTTTTTCTCGTACTGGATCTCTCTACACTATTAAGTGTTTGATTAGAAAATCAATAACAGAGCCGGAGCTCTGATACCAATTGAAGGTGAGAAAAACAAGAAAGGGGGGGGTTTGAATTGTTTGGAAAAATAAGCGCTTTTTAAAATGAAAATCACACAAGGATTTTATACTGGTTCGCTTATAACACAAAGCTACTCCAGTCCACCCGACCGAGGTGATTTCGCCTTCAACAAGGACTTAATCCACTAATCTTGAAAGATTACAAACAACGTCTAAGAGAAAAATCTCTTAGTCCTCTCAAGTATACAGACTACACAGAGTCACTTGAGGAAATCAACAAACAATAGATGAAAGATTTATGTAATCTAGAGTGCTTCTAAGAAAGCAAATATTACAATAGTAAGAACAAAGTGATTCACGTTATAAGCAACAGCTTCGTGAAGATTTAGAGAGCAAGAGTGTTTTTCTTGAGTGTTTTATGTTTCAGTATAATTTTGGCTTGTTGGCTTGCTGATACTTCAAAGTTGATTACAGCCCATTTTATATATCAGTTGAAGTAGTAGTTGAAACTGGTGGATATTAAAATGAATTTACGCCATCACTTAAATAGCTTCTGCAAGATAACTTTCTCTCCTTGAAATGACTACTTACCACAAGTAGTATCTTCTTTATTGAAATTGGAGATTAACGTCTCTTTCTCTATTAGGAAATCCATTTGCAAATCTTTACTTGGCTTTAACGTTACTCTTCCATGATTAGCAATTCCATGATCAGAGTATTTGTGTTTCTGGAGAATCTTGGAATCTTGCTTCTGATGTTAATCTCTTGTGAGTTCAGATAGTTTCTTCAGATAGCGCTGATAACTTCTGGAAGTTAGAGATAGCGTTGTTCAGAATCAGAACATCTAGAGCTTACTTCTTGTTTAGATGCTTCTGATACTTTACTGTTTTGCTCAGAGTTAGACCATCTTGAACGTGTTTCCACTTCAGATGCTTCTGATCATATGATAATATGCTTCTGATCTGGTTCTGTATCTGATGACATCATCAGATTTCTTCCTTCTTTCTTTAGAACCCTGCACACTTAGAAACTTTTCGTTAGGGTGCCATTTTTGGTTTCATCCTTTGTTATCATCAAAATCAAGGAATCTGTTGTAGAACAATTTTTGTTCTTACAATTGGCTTGTTCGGTCCCTTGAACTTGGATGAAGCTGTCTGAGAACGGGACATAGTCATACGCTTTTAATCCCTAATTTTTGCCTGGACCGCCTTTTCAGGTTTTCAGTCCACCAGGATACCCTTTTTTGCCCAAGCCTCCTTTTCAGGTTTTCGACTTGCCGGGTGTACATTTTTTATATGTTTATCCCTAATTTTTGCCCGAACCCTTTTGGTTCGCCGGGATGCCCTTACTTTTGCCTAGGTACGTCGACCTAGCGGGTCTCTTTTATGCGTAGTATTTTTTGACTATGTCTGCGTTCACGGGATGTGGCAAGTCTTTGTCATCCATTGTAGCAAGTATCATGGCTCCGCCAGAGAATACCTTCTTGACTACAAATGGCCCTTCGTATGTGGGAGTCCATTTGCCCCTGGGATCACTTTGTGGTAGAATGATACGCTTGATCACCAAGTCGCCGATTTGATACACCCGTCTCTTGACCCTTTTGTTAAAGGCCTGGGTCATGCACTTCTGATATATCTGCCCATGACAAACAACCGCAAGTCTCTTTTCATCAATCAAATTTATCTGATCGAGTCGAGTTTGGATCCATTCATCCTCGTCTAAACCTGTCTCTTTCATGATTCTTAGAGAGGGAATCTGAACCTCCACCGGTAAGACGACTTCCATTCCGTAGACTAAAGAGAAGGGAGTTGCCCCTGTCGAAGTGCGCACTGAAGTGCGATAACCATGAAGAGCAAATGGTAACATTTCATGCCAGTCTTTGTACGTCACTGTCATCTTTCGTATAATCTTCTTAATATTCTTATTAGCAGCCTCCACGGCGCCGTTCATCTTTGGCCGGTACGGAGAAGAGTTATGGTGTGTTATTTTGAATTGCGTGCAGAGTTCAGTAATCATCTGGTTGTTCAAATTGGAGAGAGCAGGTTTTCCAAATGTATATTTGATGAGATCCATCTTAGAAATCAATAAAGTGGTATGATTCAACATATACTGTCTTAGTCGGCGAGCAGCCTAAGCCGAAGCATAGCAAGCTTTCTCGAGCTGTGAGTATCTTGTTTCACAATCGGTACCTTTTGCTAAGGTAGTATATGGCATGCTCTTTTCGACCAGACTCGTCATGTTGCCCCAGCACACCCTATTGGATTTTCTAACACGGTCGAATACATGATTAGAGGTCTTCCTTCAACAGGTGATAGGAGATACTTCTTGATTTTGTCAAAAAGCTTCCTGACATTCATCATCTCTTGACTGTTCTCAGTAATTTGAAGATGGGTTTGCAAGTAGCAGTCAAATGGGAGATAAATCGGGCGACGTGGTCCAGGTTCACAATTTCGATCGATGCCTCATGCGGCTGAATAGTCCTTTCTTCTTGCAGTAGTCTGGCAAGTTCTCAGGTACTTCACAATCTTCATCACTTCCATCCTCGGCTTGGTAGATCGGATTTTCAAAGTCATAATGAACAGTAGCAGAGTTATTACCAACAGGATCCAGAGTGGATATGGATCGGCAAGTTGTTACGTGAGTGTGTGCAAGAAAACATAGCTTTGTTTAAAAGATGACAGGAAAGATAAAGAGCGCAATATTTGAATGCAAAAAATCCATTGATTCATTGAATGTGAATATGCTTATGAAAATGACAAAACATTTAACCAAATTTGATACATTAGATGAGCAATAACAATTATTCCTGACTAAAGGAAATCGGGATAGTGTCTTCAGCCTTCCCATTATTGAGTCCGTCACCAATTGTTGGGAAAATCCAGCTATCCAGGTTGCAATCGCTATCAGCATCTTCTACAGCATTAACAGTCTCGTCTTGATTAGGCAGAGGAGCAGTGATGACAATAGGAGTCCCCGGAGGATCAAATTCAAATTCTCCAGCGTCGATCATATCCTAAATCTTATTTTTCAACAACCAACAATCGTTTGTATCATGCCCGGGGCTATCGGAGTGATATGCACACCTGGCATTGGGATTATAACTAGGAGAAGTAGTGTTGGGTTTTGCAGGAGGATCTCTGAGGGTAATTAAATTTGCTTTTAGCATACCCTGCAGTGCTTGTGCTAAAGTCATATTGATCTTCGTAAACTGCCTTCTTCCCGGGTTAATGTGACTCACAGATTTCTTGTCCTTTTTCTTCTCGAGCAAGAGAGCCTTCAGTTCCTCCTGCCCCTTGGATAAGTTCAAGATCATCTCCTGGAGTTGAGCATTCTGAGCATGGAGATCTTTGACAGTTTGTTCGAGGTCCATTTTTCTGTTTGGAGTAAAACCGTGAGAACATTGATCCCTTAGAATACCTGTTATGCAATGTTATGTTATGCTATGCAATGTATGTTGTGCTATGCAATGTATGAAATGTTTTCAATGTTTAAAGTCCTTGAAATGGTTAGTACAATGCCCTGATGTTATGATGTTATGATGTCATGATGTTATGTGAATAACAAGCACAAGCAAGTCACCCAACAATCATTCCTAGGTTTTAAGGCCTGCATGAGTTCCATAGGTAAATACCCTCCCCACTGGAGTTTGGTTGGTTCAACCTGTCCTAGAATAGTAACCGGGTTCTAGAAGGATCTCAAATCATTGACCTTCCTTTAAGTCCACTTCAGTGCAACACCAAGTGGTTGACCGAAGCTTCCCTAAAGTCCAATCTCAAAGAGTGTAGTATCGAGTCTCAACCAACCCCAGTCGGAACCGAAGCCAGTCATCTCACTACTTTCTAATGGCTAGGATGAGTCAATTAGGGTTCTAAAGGTCTGGTTAATGCTTTGATGACACCACGCGGAAGCCAAATTTTTCCTCAAGTAAACATGAGGAACATCAGGACATCCAAAGTGTCACATTAACCGTAGCCATCATTTTAACCATTCCAGTATACGCCGGATAGTCGCGATGATCTATTGCTACTTACCTAAGGTACACTAGATCCGGGTGTAGGATCTTTCACTCAAGCATAAAATACCCAAGCAATCCCTTAAAAGTAAATCAGACAATTTAAATAAGTGATCTTGTTTTTAAGGTAACCTCTCTTTTTAAGTATCCCCAGCAGAGTCGCCAATTCTATCATACGGTGAACTGACTTTTTATGTTTTTGCTTTGTAAAGCAAATGTCGCGGATAGCAAGAGTCGCCACCGACTTTTCTTTCATCCAATAAGGAAAGGTGGAAAAGAACAGGAAAGACCTTAATTTAGATTTTGGGTTCGGGAGGTACATTATACAAAGGGAAGGTGTTAGCACCCTTTGTATCCATGGTTATCCATGGGCTCTTAATTGCTTGATCACTTATGTTTTTCTTGTCTGAAAAAAGTGTAGGAGAGCTGTTTAGAAAATGTTTTGAAAAGAGAGTTTAACTTTGTAATGATTCTTGTACGAATGTATACAAAGTATTTATCTCGTTTAATTTTGAAAGTTGTTTAGAAAAATATAACTTGACAATGATTCTAGTACGAATGTATGCCAAGTGGTGATTTTCTAATGGAGGTTTTGAAAAGTGTGAGGTGTGAAAAGTAGTTTTAGTTGTGAGCAAGCATTTAGGAGTTATACCTACCCGAGGTCTTTATGGGCATTTCCTATCCTTATGAGGGTAAAACTGTCCTTACTATTGAGAAGTAAGTAGTTTTATCCTTTGGATGTAAAAGGGTCATCGTAGGGTCATCGATTGGTCATTGAAGGCAACATTCGTAAGGATACCTTAGCATTCGAAGGGACTATCATCATTTAACCGTAGGCTACACCGAAGGGTCATCGAGGGACAAAATCATATATTCGAAGGCAACATCCGAGGGGCTATGATTTATTTTAGAGGGACATGATGATTTAATCGAAGGGTCTTGGCTAAGGGTATCCCCACATTCGCGGGACATGACCGTAATACCGTAATATCGTAGGGTAACAAAGAGAGGTCCAAGATCGCATATTTAAAGGCAAAGTTTTACAATTAATTAGATAGCCGTAATCGATTAAGTAATTAGGTCCACATTAAAGTCGATGAAATCAATACATTAAAATCAGCTAGGTAATTTAGGATGAATCTCCACATTAAAATTAAGTAATTCAGAATCCATCTCCATAAGGGTATCCCACACATAAAGTGGAATACCTAGCCGGCCGTTTCTTCGGGAATATGTAAGCCTTTACACAATTCAGCACACGGGTTAGAACATCGAGATAAAGTACAATTGAAAATTGCACCACAAAATAAACACAACAGTCATAAGGTCAGGCCAAATAATGCAGAATTATAATAGATCTTGATTAGATAAACATAAGGCAGAATAGAAAAGAAACAAAACAGTCGCTGTCCCGTTCGCTCCTGCTTCGCCTAGCGAAGGCTTAGCGAGTGCTCGCTACAGGCTCGCTTAGCGATGTGCTAGTGAGCGGCTACGGGTTTTGAGTTTGATAGCAGCATGATCTCCGGAACCCTGCACTTTATGGCATTGAATTACAGGAATAGCATGGACACACATTCAGGATATTCAGGCATACTTAAATTCACATGTGAAATCAAATTACATATCCGAAAATTTAATCATGATGCCTTATGTATGTAGAGATTACCGATTAAAAGCATAAAACAGTAGCGATGCGCAAACCTGTTTGCAACTGAGCTGCGATGTTGAAGGGACTGACCACTCTTGGTATCGGATGGAGTTGGGCGGAGGTAACTTCGGTGCAGATGAGCGGCCTTCAGGGTTTCTTTACTCTGAATTCTCTGGGTTAGCAGGGTTTACTGGCTATGCCAGGGTTTCTGCCCGTCTTCGTCTGTCCCTCCTGCTTCGCCCTCTCCTTTTTCTGACTGAAGCTTGGCTATTTATAATGCTCTTGTTGTGACCTAATGGGCTCAGAATGAAGCCCGAAAATTCTGATATATCGCAAGCTTCGCTAGGCGAGCGTTGTAGCGAAGGGTTCGCTAGGCGAAGGATTTGCTCGCCTAGCGAGCAGGCCATCTGTGACCTAATGGGCTCAGAATGAAGCCCAATAATTCTGGTATTCGCAAGCTTCGCTAGGCGAAGGAGTTGCTCGCCTAGCGAGCAAGCTAGTTTGGGCCTTTTTCTGGATTGGGTCTGTTGTGAGCTGGGCTTTTGTTCCTTTAAGGTCAGTGCCTTGCAGAATAAGTTGGAGTGCTTAGAGAAATGTTTTGCAAGATTAATGGGCAAATTTTGGGGTATGACAATTGCAAGTGCCCCCAATGACTTTACCGAAATGGTAAACATGGGGATGAGGCTAGAAGAGGGAGTCCGTGAAGGATGTTTGTCTAAAGAAGAAGCATCATCCAGCAAGAAGTGCGGTGGGAGCTTCTTCAAAAGGAAGGAAGGAGGGGCTAATTCAATATCAGTAGGGAGGTAGAGGAGGCCTCATGTTAGAAAGAGCTCTCAACCTCGTTAACATCAACACCAAGTTTCATCAGTAATTCCTGTATTTTCCAATAATTCCAACAATCAATCAGTTTCGACTCAACAAAAACAACATCAACAACAAACGCAACAAAGAACCAACTACAACAACAATAATAATCACCAACAAAACTTTGAGAGGAAGAAGGTATCCTTTGAACCTATTCACATGACTTATGTTGAACTATACCCGTCCTTGGTTCTCAAGAACCTCATTCAACCAAGAAATCCTCCACAAATTCTTGAGCCACTTCCATGGTGGTACAAACCTGATTTACATTGTGCTTTTCACCAGGGAGCCCCTGGCCATGACATAGAGAACTGTTATCCATTGAAATATGAGGTCCAGAAACTTGTGAAGAGTGGTATGGTGTCCTTTGAGGACAGAGCACCGAACGTGAAAGCTAATCCATTGCCTGCTCATGGTAATGCTATTGTCAACATGGTGGACGGAAATTTCCGAGTATTCGATGTGCGACGTATCCGCAGGTCATTGGTGGAAATGCATAAGACTTTATGTTGGATCAGTGACTGTGAATATGACCATGATGGTTGTGCAATCTGTAGCGTGAACCCCATGGGTGTATGATTGTCAAGAGAGATATCCAGAAGTTGATGGATGATGAGAATGTAATCCAGATTCAACAGTCGAGGGATATAGATGATGTGAATGTGATTGTGCCTGTATTCAAAACCCCTGAGCGGTTAGTTATCCAGTTTGATAGCAGCAGCAACAACAATGTCAATAGATTGGTATCATTGTTGGTTATATGGTTAGCGGGTCCTGTTCCGTATGCATCCGATAAAGTTGTGCCATATCAGTACAATGCCACAATGATTGAGAATGGTCAAGAGGTTCCTCTACCAGTTGTAGACTCCATGGTTAATATTGCTGACATAGCAAAGATGGCCCGTAACGGTCATGTATTCGGTTCGGTCTTTCCAAAAGTAGTAGAAGATGTTGCAATAAGTAAGAAGCCAGAGATTCCAGTAGTGAATCTGGTTAGTGCTTCAATGTGTCAGTATGGTGAATCCAGCAAATTGAAGACTAACGATAATGATGAAGTTTTAAAGATGATTAAGAGAAGTGAGTTCAACGTTGTGGAACAACTGCTCCAGACTCCGTCAAAAATCTATGTGTTGTTGTCGTACCCTAAAATTTGCCCTCTCCTTTTCACTTTTCATCTGACCCATGACTTGAGATTCATCTACGTTCACCCATTATGCATCATGCATTCATGTTAATATTAACCCTAATTCGCGCCTCTTGGTGGATTAAGGTCAATTGTTGACTTTCTGGTCAACTAGTTGACCAAAGTCAACCATCCATTCCCAAATTCATTATTGTCTCGATTTTTGTTTTATGATTAATTCCATATTGTTTTTTATTGATTCTAATTTGAAATTAATTTTGGGATTAATTTTAATTGACTTTTTATTTTCAATTTAACTTTATTTGATTTTTAATTTCAAGTTGATTAATTTCAAACTAAGTCTAATTTCAAATTAAATGTGGAATTTCAATTTAATTTTAATTTATTTTTAAATTGATTTTAATTTCAAAATTGGTTCTAATTTTAAATAAATTTTAAATGATTTTAATTTGATTTCGGATTTTTAATTTCATTTTAATTGACTTGTTATTTTCAAGTTGAAGTTAATAAATTTTTAATTTCAAATCAATGGGGGAATTTCAATTTAATTCTTAATTAATTTATAAATTGATTTAAGAATGATTAAAGATTTAAATTAATTAATTTTTGTTTTTTCAAAGTGATTTAATCGATTCTAATGTTAAAACAATTGTTTGATTTTAATTGGATATTGGTTTTTTAAAGTGATTTTTATTTTAATTGGATTTTGATCTTTAAATTGATTATTTTAATTTCTAGATTAGTTTTAAATTATTTTAAATAACCAGTTCACCATTTTAATAATCCATATCCATATTTTTAAACCAAAACATTGCATCTTAATGATTCCTAATATGACTTCTCATTTCAAATCAAACATTTAAGTCATTTAACCTTTTTAGATATCCATTTAATTTGCAATTAACACGCAGATTCAAAACTATTTTAGGACTAGAATATTTAAGTGTCAAATTACCTTTTATTAACATGTGAGTTCATTATTTAATTTAATTGTTAATTAACATTTATTAGTATTCAAACCATTCCATAAATAAACTTTCCATAACATAGAATCCATATCCATTAATACATTTCATTCAAACATTCAACTTTCATTCAATCTAATAACTTTCTATTCCAATTCCATTCCATACAAAATCAAAACATTCATTACATAATCCCTTTCATAATTAGCAAAACCAATACATAAATTCTAATCTAAAACTCCATAATTTGAGCACCCGAACCTTTCATAATTAGCAAAACCAATACATAAATTCTAATCTAAAACTCCATAATTTGAGCACCCGAAGACGGAAGGCTAATGCACAACAAGTGATCTTCTTCAGAACTGAACATGAATTTCAGTTTAGCTACCACAACGGGAATTTCACGATAATACACCAAATGGAAATTCTTCCATAATACGCCAAGTGGAAATTCGTTCATAATACGATTAAAACGAACCCTGCATGATTAAAACCTGCGTAATTTTTCATGACAGAAGAAACTCAAAACCATCACAATCAATTTCCATTAATTAAAAACTTAGAATACCAATTTCACTAAGTGTTTCGCGATTAACAGCATGCCAACCAAAACATGTTACAATAATATTTCTCATAACTAATCTTAAATTATACCATTTTTATCTCAGCAATTGGTTTTAGCAGTTGAATTCCCTAAATGACATGAACAACATCAATTCAACAGTTTTTTGACAAAGGGTTTCAATTCAAATTACCTGTAATTAACAAAATTAAATAATAGATACTAAGCTAATTGAATAGCCCTTGACAGATTCAACATATAACAAGACGAGATCATTATTGGAAATCTGGAATTAACGGTTACCTTCCAATATCTCCCTCACAAACAACTGCTGACGTTACGAGCCACGGGACATGGCTCTCAAAACCGGCGGCACGACACACTCAATCCTCTACGTCCTATACCAATACACTTCCTGCATCAAGTCTTCATGACCATGGTCCTGCAGCAAGACATCCGAGACAAATGCACATAAGCTAACACAAACCTTGCTCAACAACCATTGTATACAGCAACATGAGCATATTGATAGTAAACAGTCTTGCACATCACATAGCGGGCAGTGTAAAAATTGAGTAAACAAGTTAACTATCACCAATCTAATAGTCACTTCATTTTTAAGTTAACAGAAATTGGATGCCATTAACAGAAATAGGAAATAAATTCAATACAATTATCATTTAATAGGAAAAGTCTGTCACAGCTAACTAGAAAATTCAGTTAACCATTTCAATTCAGTTCCAACTAACTTCAACTGATTTAACACTAACTGTTACAATCAACCAATTAACATAACAGAATTTACCTAAAGATTAGAATGCACTTCAAATAGGATTTCATTTCAATTTAAGTTCTAACATAATGTTAATTCCTAACTATTGTAATTGTATCTCTGTGTGTCTAATATGATCACACATGGTGTATATTTATATGCAAATAGGGAATATACAATAGGAAATAATATCAATTACAGTTATGACTAATTGAATATCAATCAATACTAATTGATTGATAACATATTCTTAACACTCCCCCTCAAGCCGGATCGTATATATTGTATGATCCGAGCTTGTTACAAATATAATTCGCTCCAGAACCCTTGAGAGACTTGGTAAACATATCAGCCAATTGATCTTCAGATTTGACAAATTTCGTGGTTATTTCTCCCGACAGTACCTTGTCTCTTACATAGTGACAATCTATTTCTATGTGCTTGGTCCGTTCATGGAAAACCGGATTGGACGCAATGTGGAGTTCCGCTTGATTGTCGCATATGAGTTTTGTGTTCTGAAGGTCACCGAACCTAAGTTCTGAGAGCAAATTCTTAAGCCAAGCAAGTTCTTTTGAGGCTACTGCCATAACCCGATATTCAGCTTCAGCACTAGATAATGCAACTGTGTTTTGTTTCTTGCTTCTCCATGAGATCATATTTCCTCCAATAAGAACACAATATCCAGAAGTGGATCTCCTATCCGACGGTGATCCTGCCCAATCTGCATCTGAGTAACAAGTGATTTTAGCATCACCCTTATCTTCATATAATAGGCCTTTTCCTGGTGCATTCTTTATATATCTGAGAATCCGAATAACGGCATTCCAATGAGTATCACAAGGAGCATTAAGGAATTGACTCACAATACTCACTGCAAAAGTAATATCCGGTCTGGTGACGGTAAGATAATTGAGTCTACCCACTAGACGTCGATATCTTCCCGAATCTTTCAACAACTCCCCCTGATCCGGAAGAAGCTTGACATTGGGATCCATAGGAGTATCAATCGGACGACAGTCAAGCATACCAGTTTCAGTTAGGATGTCTAATGCATACTTACGTTGGTTAATTGCAATGCCTGATGAGGACTGTGCAACCTCAATACCTAAGAAGTATCTGAGTGGACCCAAATCTTTTGTCTGAAATTTTTTGAAAAGATGAGTTTTGAGTCGCTGAATACCGTCTGTATCGTCTCCAGTGATAACAATGTCATCAACATAAACCACAAGAAAGATGTGTTGTCCGTTGGAAGAGTGAAGGAAGAAAACAGAATGATCTGCTTCACATCTAGTCATACCAAACTGTATCAAGACAGAGCTGAAGCGACCAAAACAAGCACGTGGAGATTGTTTTAGCCCATAAAGAGATCGATTGAGCCGACAAACAAATCTTGAATTACCAGGAATAGTAAAACCTGGAGGTTGATCCATATACACTTCCTCCTCCAATTCTCCGTGTAAGAATGCATTTTTAATATCCAACTGATGAAGCTACCAATGATTAATAGCAGCCAATGCAAGGAAGAGACGGACTGAACTAATCTTGGCCACTGGAGAAAAGGTGTCACCATAATCAAGGCCAAATATTTGTGTGTATCCCTTGGCTACCAAACGAGCTTTAAAACGATCAATCTGACCATCTGGTCCAATTTTCACTGTATAAACCAATCGACAGTCCACTGTAGTTTTGTCTGGAGGTAAAGGAACAATGTCCCAAGTGTTATTTGAATGCAATGCAGTCATTTCTTCCACCATCGCCTGACGCCAATTGGGATCAGTCATAGCTTCACCTGTAGACTTAGGCATAGACACAGAATCCAAAGCAGACACAAAAGAAACATAGGAAGTAGATAGACGGTCATAATTTAAAGCACAGACATATTTAGGATTTGGATTATGAGATCGAATACCTTTTCGTAATGCTATTGGAAGGTCAAGTTCAGGTGACGTAGCTGGAGGAACAATTGGAGTAGGAGATGGTGCTGGTGGATCAATATCATCTCTAACTGCCGATGGACGCGTTGTGCGTCGCTGATATACCTGCAAAGGAGGTTTAATGGGTGTGGGGATGACAGAAGGGATATCTTGATCATCTAAATTACAAATCTCCTGGGAGGACGAAGAGGCAGAGAAAAAAGGAGAACCTTCAAAAAATGTTACATCGGAAGAGACAATGTACCGTTGAAGTTGAGGACAAAAACAACGATATCCCTTTTGTATACGTGAGTAGCCTAGAAAAATACATTTGAGAGATTTAGCGGAAAGTTTGTCTTTACCTGGATTAAGATCATGAACAAAGCATGTGCAACCAAACACACGAAGGGGAATGGGGTAGAGATCGTGTTCCGGATTCAAGATAGAGTATGGAATCTGATCTTGAAGGACCGAGGAAGGCATTCGGTTGATAAGGTGACATGCGGTGAGGAGAGCATCACCCCAAAAACGAGAGGGTACATTGTGGTGAAAAAGAAGAGTCTGTGCAGACTAAATGACGATTCTTCCGTTCAGCAACACCGTTCTGTTGTGGTGTATGAGCACATGATGATTGGTGAATAATTCCCTGTAATGTTAAAAAAGATTGAAACCGGGATGACATATATTCACGAGCATTATCTGTGCGTAAAATTTTAATGGTAGTATTAAACTGGTTTTTAATTTCAGCATAAAACTCTTGGAATATACGGAAAACATCTGAACGATTTTTCATTAGAAATAACCAAGTGCATCGTGAGTAATCGTCGATGAACGTTACAAAGTAATAGTATCCTAAAGTAGACTTCACACGACTAGGACCCCAAATATCAGAGTGAACTAAAGCAAAAGGTGATGCAACACTTTTATTTACTCGTTGACAATAAGTACTACGAGTATGTTTGCCTAATTGACAGGACTGACACTCAAAAGAAGAAAGCTTAGAAAGACTAGGAACTAAAAGACGCATTTTATTTTGACTAGGGTGACCCAAACGTTGATGTGTGAGTTCTTGAGAAGCAATAGAAGCACAGGCCACCGGTGGAGAAAGATGATATAATCCTCCAGCTTCACTCCCTGCTCCAATCGTCCGTTCTGTACGTCGATCCTGGATATGAACAGAAATAGCATTAAAAAGAACTGAACAATCAAGAGTACGAATAAGCTTGTGAACAAATATTAGATTAAAGGGACAACCAGGAATGTAAAGGACAGACTCTAAAGACAAGTTTGGAAGTGGATGTGCCTGACCAAGGCCTTGAACTTTGGCTTTAGAACCATCCGCCACAGTGACAGAAGACAAAGAATCAGAGTAAGACAAATGAGATAACAAAGATTTATTACCAGTCATATGATCAGATGCACCAGAGTCAAGGACCCAAGGACCAAGTGAAGATGTAGAGACAAAAGCTACAGGATTACCCGACTGAGCAACAGCGGCAGATGATGATTGTTGATGGGCTGCTTTGTATTGGAGGAAATCATTGTAATCAGCGGCGGGAATAGTGACATCTTTAGTGATATCCGGTTGAGCAACAGCAGCGATCCGTGGTTGTCGTTGTTGTTCTCTTGCCTTTGTACGACAATCGACTTCAATGTGACCGTAACGATTGCAATAGTTACAACAAATACTTTGACGTCCACCTCGTCCACCGGTTCGTCCACCACGACCGTGATAGTGGGAAGCAAGAGCAGATGATTCAGTGGGAGAGGAAGTAGGGACCTGTCCAAAAGCATGAGGTGTAGCCAAGCGTAACAATTTTTCACTAACTGCTTCATAGTTAGGAACGTTGGTACCTGATAAAATCTGATTCCGAACGGAATCAAGTTCAGATGGCAGTCCAGCAAGTGCCATGACCATGAAATACTTACTTTGTTGTTCAACATAAGTTGTTGCATCTTTTGTAAAGGGCATTAAGGTTGTGAAATTTGCCTTTAACGCGTCAAGCTGAGTCAGATAGCCTTGCATATCCATATTCTCCAATTTCAAAGAGCGGAGTTTGGTGATGACACTGTAAAGATTATGGACATCATTTGAGAAGACTTTCTTGGCCTTTTCCCAAACCTCGTAGCAAGTGGTATAGGCTTGGTACTGTGCTTGGAGATTAGTTGCTATGGAAAACCATAACACAGTGCATAGAGAAGCATCGGTTTGTTTCCACTTATCGCGTTTGGCGGCGAGAATAGTATCGGCTTTTGTAGTTAAGTGATCCTCATATCCCTGACCGTGAAACCACATCTTGACAGCACCAGCCCATATGTTGTAGTTGGCTGTTCCGGTCAGTTTCTCACACGGAATAAGTGGAATTTTAGTGAACATGATGGAATCGGTATCTCCCATGATATTTGATGGCTCGGAACGAAAAACCGAGAGCAGATCTGGAAAAACGGCGACGGCTGGGGGCAGCGGATGCGCGGCTGATTGTCCGGCGCGTGAGATTCACGTGCGATGAAGGAGAGACGTGTGCGGACGCGTGCGGCGGCGGAAGGCAGTGAATCTGGCCGATCTGTAGGAGACGATTCCGGCGTATAGGAATCTCGCCGAAAAGTCGACAGGAGCGGCGGAGACGGCGGCGGCGCTGTGGGTGGCCGGAAAGAAAAAGAAAAAAAAAATTATTTTTATTTTGTGGAAGCCAGTAGGTCAACCAGCTTTAGATACCATATTGTAATTATATCTCTCTGTGTCTAATATGATCACACATGGTGTATATTTATATGCAAATAGGGAATATACAATAGGAAATAATATCAATTACAGTTATGACTAATTGAATATCAATCAATACTAATTGATTGATAATATATTCTTAACACTAACCAACTTTTGAATTTGAAGCCAAATTTCATGTGAATTTAGAATGAATTTCTAACAAACTCGGAAGTTATAAATACCTTTCTCCATCATTCTGTTTGAGTTGATCATTCTGTTTCACTCTCCACTTTTTCTGCATTTTTCTTTCCACCTTTTTCTGCATTTTCCTCTGCTGCATTCTGCAATTTCTTGTTTTCACTCCTGCATTTTGCATCTTCTTCACTCTTTACTCTTGCATTTTGCATCATGTCCACCTCGCTTCTGTATCAGTTCTGCATAGCTTTCTGCATCAAGAGAGTTTGATTATGCATCCACATCGTAATTAACGCAACAGAAGAAGAAGAATCAGCATACAATCGCAGTGAAGAAGAAGGAAGTGATCAGAATCAGAGAAGAAGAATCAATACCTGTTGGCGATTGAAGCTTAGAATTCAGCGAGTTTCTCTCTTCCGTTCCGGTTCTGTTTTTTCCGTTTGTGTGCGCGTACGATGACGAATCGAACCGAGTTGTTGATGCGTATGTTCGGAGCGTGAATTGATGATTGGAACTTTTTTTTCTTCACGAGTTACTCTCGAACTTCCAACGTAAAGAGGCGAGGAGAAAAGAAGGAACGCAATGCTGATGCAAGGAATTGGTGAACACAACGTCCGACGCGAAGAACGTAGATCCAAAATGCGACGGCGAACTCCGGAACGCGGTGATGGTCGATCTGAAACGGGACGGACGTTGATGGAAACTCGATGAAGAACGAACTGAATGCAACCTTTGAGACTTTGTAAAATGCGTATTTCCAAGGCCGCGATGAACATTGGAATGCTGAGAGCAGAAGGCGTGAAACCGTGAAGTAAGAAAGATTCATTTAGCGCTGTTGTTTTGGCTGAGGAATTTTGGATCACAGGGTATTTCATGAATTTGGTCCTTCCTGATGCTTGGGCCTAGCCCAAGGTCCCTCCTGATGCTTGGGCAGAAGGCGTGAAACCTATAGTTAATTAGGATTTCTAAAAAAATCTAGTTAGGATTAATCAGAAATAATAGATTTTTAGAACATTAGAATTTAATTAGGATTTTATAAATTAATTAGTAATTAGATTAGGATTAATCTTGATGATCTTTTAGAAAAATAGAATTTTAGAATTAATTAGAGTTTTAGAACATCTTAGAATTTTAATTGGTTTTAGAAAATAGAATCGTTAGAACTTTTGATTGTTAGAATCAAAGTTTAATTAGAACCGGCATGATTAGGTAATTAGGATTAGTTCCTTATTAAATGTAATTTTTTAGATTCTATTTTCTTAATTAGTCAATTTTTAGCATGATGACTATTTTACCCCTAGATAGAAAAATCTTGCTTTTTATACATGCTCCCTTAGTTTAGGGCCTAGGATATAATTGTCTGATTTTTATTGTAATCGATTAATTAAATAGTACATAATTCAACTATTATTTTAATCCCATCGAATTAATGTTGACCAAAGGATACTTTGCTCAACCAAATCCTTTGTAATCGTGCTGTAAGCCCCAAGCCTAATTCAAGTGATCAAAAGACCCTTGATCACTTAATATGGCAAGTTCATTATGCTCAAGCTACCGTGGATACGCTGAATCTCTAAAGCTCAAGACCTCAAGGTACAAATGCAAGATCAAGACTTCAAGTCAACATCAATCAAGCATAGCTAGCAAAATGGACTACTTCTCTAGCATTGCAAAGGTATCAACACTTGTTGATAGTAATTCAAGGTGTGCGACGCGAGCCTTAAGCAATAGATAAGGAATGGGACTGGAGAATTCCTATTCCCATTCTGGATATCTTTGGGTATGAGATGAATGACCTAGTGCTCATCGTATTCGCCTTTATTCATAGACTTTAGCACAATTCGAGTCATACGATTGACAAGTCTCTTTTCACACAACAGTAATGCAACAAGCAAGGACTACATCAATAACTTATCAATCATGAATCGAGTTGTACGAAACGAGCCTTAAGCAATGGAGAAGGAGTGAGACTGGAGAATTCCTACCCCCATTCTAAATATATTTGGATATGGGATGAATGACCCAATGCTCATTGTATTCACCTCTATTCATAGACTTTAGTGCAATTCGAATCGAATGATTGATAAGGTCTTCATCAGCACAAGAACAACAAAGATTCTCCTCTCGCGACTTGAAAGTTAGGATGAGAACTACATGCCATGAGCCTTAAGTAGTAAAGAAGGAATGAGATTGGAGCTTTCCTACACTCATTTTGGATATCTTTGGGTGCGAGAAGTTTGGCTCGTTGCTTATCGTATCCACCTTTACTTATAGACTTTAGTGTGATTCTTACCAAATAACTATCAAGTTTATTCCATTGTCTCATTCAATCATTATATCATCTCTTCTTGCCTCCTTAATCACCTTGCTTTAAGTCGTAGTAGGCTGAACTATGAAAGCTCTGATTTCCTTATTGCACTATAAGGATACATAGGCAGGAGAATTCAGATTCTTCATGAGCTACCTTATTTATCAATCTAGTCTATCTATCGATCAATCTTTCAACATCCCAATAATGGAGCATCTTTGGCTATCAGTAACTTGTGGTTGTACACCCCCTTCTAATCTTCTCTTTGCCTTGTGAGATGTTAAACCTTGGCTCTTCGATTTAGATCTTCGCCTTGAGAGTCATAGACTCTGGCATCTAACCATTCTTTTCCTTGTGAGGTGTTAAACATTGGCTCTTCGATTTAGATCTTCACCTTGAGAGTCGTAGACTCTGGCATATAACTCTCTTTGCCTTGTAAGGTGTTAAACCTTGGCTATTCGATTTTTGATCTTCGCCTTGAGAGTCGTAGACTCTGGAACTTGACATTCTTTTCCTTGTAAGGTGTTAAACCTTGGCTATTCAATTTCGTTCTTCACCTTGAGAGTCATAGACTATGGCATCTAACTCTCTTTGCCTTGTGAGGTGTTAAACCTTGGCTATTCGATTTGGTCTTCACCTTAAGAGTCATGGACTCTGGCATACGTTCTCTTTTACCTTATGAGGTGTTAAACCTTGGTTCTTTGATTCAATTCTCAGCCCTGAGAGTTGTAGACTTTGGCACTTGATTCTCTTCGCCTTGTGAGGTGTTAAACCTTGGCAATTCAATTCTTTGACACCATCAGTAATAAACTTTGGTAGTAATACCTTACCTTGAAGGTCATGAACCTTGGCACCCCTTTTCATCCTTGAAGGGTATTGAACCCTTGAAAATCAATCTCATTCCCTTTTATTTCAGCCGTAGTAGGTTGAACTACGATTGCTTTGATTTTCTCATTGCACGATGAGAATACGTAGGCTCGAGGGTTTGAATCCTCCGTGAGCATACTTATTTATTATTCTTTCTTCTGCCTTAGGGAACCGTTCATATCTTTCATGATCCATTATCTACCTTCGATCATAAACCGTTCACCTAGTGACGCATCGTTTCTTTGAAATCGAAATATACTTTCTTTGGAATTCCATATACACCCTTTTAGGATGATATAGTGACAGTCCGCGTTTGTACCTAGAGTTGTTTGGATTGTCCCCAGACATTTAATTTCTTCTTTTTCGGCTCAACCATACAGTGATACCGTGTTGTAGGCCCTCACATGTGGTTCGTGCCACCTTCCCTATATGGTACAAATTCCATTTCTCTTATGGATTCCGATGAATATCTGACCTTTGGTTTCAAGTCATACCTCTCCAGTCACTTGTTACCAAATATTTGATTATGTGACTTTGGTCGCTTCACTCCATTCATCTCCATTGAAGTATTCATATTCTACCTTCATTCACTTCACGTGATATACCAATTCTTTGAGCCAAATGCACTATCTCTTTGTGCTCCATCTTGTACCTCTTTGTGAACCAATAACTGTTTGTGCTATGAAACCAAACACTTAATTCCTTTCTTTTTCGGTTGTTCAAATACAGTGATACTATGTTGTAGGCCCTCACTTATTGGTTCATACCGTTTTTACTCTTGTGTTCATATGTCACCCCTTGTTGAAGTTTAAATCATACAATCCTTTGGTTCAAACCATATTGTTATCACAACTTCTTTTCATCTCCTACCATTAGTTCTTTGAACTACGGAGCTCTGAATTCCTCATTGCACTATGAGGATTGATAACACGAAAACGTATCGTATATTTGACTTAATATGCATTGCTTTTTACTTGATTTTCCATAAAATTACGCCGCATTTTATGTTTATTTCAGGTATTTATCGAATAAGAGATGTCTAGGCAAGAAAAAGGGGAAATAGCAAAAAGGAAAGAAAAAAGGGAAGAAAATGGAGCAAAAATGAAGAAATGTGTGGCGCCCGCCACATGGCCTTAGGAAGTGGTAGTACCCACCACACACAATGTGGAACCCGCCACAAAGCTTGAACGTGTGTGGCTCCCATTCCACAAAAGGTGGCGCCTGCCACGAAGACCACACTAGAGTTGTGGCAGCCGCCACCAACCCAGTCTTCCTTCCTTGTTTCTCTCCATAATTTTCTCCACAATCCTCTCCATGTTTGATTCTTACTTTTTCAACCAACTACTCCCTACTAGAAGAAATGGAATGCTACTTTTAAGGAGAGTGGGGAGTATATATGGTAAAGTTAGTTTTTACTAATGGGGGGTCGGTTCTCTTTTCAATTGTACGCTTAATTTTTAGTCAAATTCTTTTTGGTTAGTTTTTCTATGCAGTTTTTCTTACTTTGTAAAAGTGATATTTTCTCCACATCGGGGACTATTGCAATTTATTTTACGCATTTGAATTCAATTGTAACGGTTACTCATTGCCAAAGTCTGCCGATATTATTTTAATTGAAGAATCAAGATTCAATTCCAGTTCTCAATTCATAATCTAGGTTTTATTTTGATTGTTATTTTATTTATTTATCCCTTATTGTATGTTTGATTTTCCAAATACCATGTCTGTTACCGGATCCATGTCCGACTAAACCCTTAGGTATCGGTATGTAAAGACCGTCAAAAGAAGGGATTTGTAAATAATTGGTGTTAGTTTTTATAAAACTTATTTTTCCGTTTTTTTGTTTCTTATTTTAATTTATATGCATTGCTTTTTACTTGATTTTCCATAATATTACGTCGTATTTTATGTTTATTTCAGGTACTTATCGAATAAGAGATGTCTAGGCAAGAAAAAGGGGAAATGGCAAAAAGGAAAGAAAAAAGGGAAGAAAATGGAGCAAAAATGAAGAAATGTGTGGCGCCCGCCACATGGCCTTAGGAAGTTGTGGCGCCCACCACAAAGCTTGGACGTGTGTGGCTCCCATTCTACAAAAGGTGGCGCCCACCACGAAGATCACACTAGAGTTGTGGCAGCTGCCACCAACCCAGTCTTCCTTCCTTGTTTCTCTCCACAATTTTATCCACAATCCTCTCCATGTTTGATTCTTACTTTTTCAACCAACTACTCCCCACTAGAAGAAATGGAATGCTACTTTTAAGGAGAGTGGGGAGTATATATGGTAAAGTTAGTTTTTACTAATTGGGGGTCGGTTCTCTTTTCAATTGTACGCTTAATTTTTAGTCAGATTCTTTTTGGTTAGTTTTTCTAGTGTAAGACCCTAATTTTGACCCTAAGATCCCTCATGACATCATATCATTTGCTCAATGCATTGCCTCAAGGATCAGAGCATGTGTGGCTCATTTACCCTAGGGGTGGGACTTGTGTGAGTTGTTTTGAGATCACCAAGCATGCTTGTATTGTATATTATTGCTTTTCTTATTTGTTTAATAACCAAAAGCACAAAAATATGTCACTAACTCTTTTTGTTTTGAAGCTCAAGTGATCATGTGCTCCCATGCTCCTAGGAGGCTCCTAAGCTCAATGAAGTGGCTAGATGAAGATGAGAAAAGGAATGAAAATGGTCCACAAAGCTTATAATAGTCATATATGTCTCCTAAGTATCTCAATTTGCCAATTTGATCAAGATAACCCAAAGGGCTTGAGGATTGTTTCCCAAGGAAACCCTAATTCAATTGTGCTTTGACTGTGCCTTGCTCATGAAGCAACCTCAGCCTATGATCAATTTAAATCAAGGGAAGTTATTTCATTCATTATTTTATGCATATATGAGCCTATGTGAGTATCCTCAATCATTCATTCATCAAGATTTGAAGTTTGGCCTTGAGAAGTTGACCAGTCAAGTCATTTGACTAAATTGAGGATCACTGAGACACAACTTGTGATGTGTTTGTCAAATGAAGATGACCCAAGAGCAAAAATGTTCTTAAGAACCATATTAACAACTTTCATGTTCATCAAAAATCCATTTGAAACTTGGAAGGTCATCATTCATTTCAAAACATTATAGGTCATTTTGATTGAAACCCTAATTTTGGGTCAACTTCCTAAAGACCTAACTTCCTTAATTTTTATTATTTTGAGGTGAGACCAATTGAATTGGAAAGCTTAAGATGTCTAATTCAAATTTTATGTTGGACACAATTTCATAATCCTAAAAGAAACACATGTGATAATACAAAACATTATAGGTCACTTTGGACCAAAGCCATTGAATTTGAAAAATGTCCAACTTCAAGTGCCGATAACTTTCTCATGAAAAATCCAAATGATGCAAAATTTAAGTCTAAATTGATCATCTTGAAACTATCTACAACTTTTATGTTGGATGTTTTTCCCTTTGAGGCTTGAATCATTGAAACAGAAGGGCTTGAAAATGTTTGGTTTTGGTAAAAAAAATTCAAAGGGAACTCAGACATGTTTTGTACCCCAAACCTCACAGCCAGTTTTCATAAATTTCCAAACTCCAAATGAATTTTTTCCCAACATGACTTTTGTTCCTTATTTCAAGGGCTTTCCAACCATTACTCACATTAATTTTTTAGACTTTCCATGAGTGAGTTTTGAAGAGCTTAATATTTATGTGCATTTTTGCATTTCACTTTGAAACTTCATGTGCAAGCAAATGCCAGGCCTTGTGCACGTCCAATTCACTTCTATATGAGTTCAGCATGGATTTCCATTCATTTTTGGGCCTCACATGCGCCTGTACAGGCCCATGCATGGAGGATCCAAATTTCACGCACACGAGGGAAAGCATGGCATTGCATCCATTCCAGCTATAAATAGAAGCTCATCCTCATTTAAATGGTAACCACAAGGAGATCTGAAACGCTGCTGGATTGAAAACCAAACCCTCACCTAAAGGAATTTCAGTTTTTCTATTCCATTTTCAAGCTTGAATTTCAACATCATTAGTTGATCTTCACAGCTCAATTCCTTAGCCTTGCATCATCATTACATTTCCAGATCAAAATTGGATCAAGAGCTTGGACAATTCATGATGTCTGAAGCTCCATTTCAGAGGTATATCACCAAACTTTCTTGATCTGGATCTTGCTATACAATGTGAATTGCTTTGGTTTTTGTTGTTTTCTGAAGTCCTCAAGCATGAGGCAGGCCAGTGGTGGTCTCAATTTTGCAAATCGTGCCATTTCAGATTAAGCACCATGATCTTCAAGCTCAAGTTTCTCTTTAAATAGGAACTTTGAGGAGAATCCATGGTTACAGGGGTGATGTACATCACCTCAGCTTCATTTTGATACCTTGCTTTTTCATTTTCATTATGGTTTGATTTCCTGCGCGTGGTGGCCGGAATTAGTTGTCTGGCCGAAGAAGATGGTGGTTTCCACCACCATCCCCACGTGGAAGCCTTGGAACCCTTGGATCTCACTGAAATGTTATAATCCTGGCCTTTCATTATTTTGTCTTATTTTAATTCCATGTGTTGCGCGCTTGACCAAGGATCACCATGTGACCGCGCCTCTGAACCATGAGATCGGCGCCACGTCAATTAATGAACCATCTAAAGGCGCTGGTTTTTTCTATTTTCATTATTTCTGTTTTAATTCCATTTAATTCATTTTATTTTCAAAAATTCATAAATATTTTATTTGAAGTCACAAAAATATGAGACCAATGCCAAACAAATTCTTGAAAAATCTAGTTTCATATGTTGATTTTTAATTAATTTTGTGACTTCATTTAATATTTTTTGTGAATTATTTGGTTTTTAATAGTTTTTAATTCATTTTAATTACTTTTTGATATTTGAAAAATCCAAAAAATATTTTCTTAACACATATGGATCATGATAAGTCAATGAAAAATAGTCTCATCAATTTCTTAATTGGTTTGAGATTTATTTGAGATTTTAATTCATTTGTGTTATTTTTCATTGTTTTTAATTGTTTTAAAATAGTTTCTGATTTCAAAAATTATTGAGAAAATTTGTCAAAGCTTGTTTGACCATGTTAGACCTATGAAAATTTAATTGGACTTGTTCAAGTTGATTTGAATTAAATTTGAGGTTTGACCATATTTTATCCATTTTATTTTTGCATTTATTTTTTAATTCAAAAATACCCAAAAAAATATGTTTGACTTGTTGACTTGTGATCTTCATTTCTCTTTTGTTTGAGATTGGTTGATGATGATTTGATTCATTTTTGACCAATTGTGTTTGACACTTTATTTCTCTTTCTATCCATTTCATCTTCATCCCATTTCTTTTATTTTTTGGCCAATGAGTTAATGTCTTATGGTTGGTCTTGACATATGAGAGGTTTAACCTTCTTTGATCCAAATTAAACTCAACTTGATCCAAGATCAAGTGACTTGCTTTGTGTCCAAGATAGGTTGCTTCTTGGTCAAGCAAAAAACCTAAAGTCCATACAAGGCCTTTCCTCTTTTCTTTTGGCATGGCAAGTTGTAGGAGCTTGGCTTACTAGTCATGATCTCTAACTTATGTTTATTTGCCTATAGTTTTATTGATCGATCTCAGATAGGTGTGACTACTACATTAGTCCACTTACGATTGCTTAACATAGCGCTAAATTGTCTTATGACAAACTAACATAACCATACTAATTACTAACTTTAATTTGAGCATTTAATTTCTTGCAATTTACTTTAATGCACTTTATTTCTTGCTCATTTATTCATATTGTCCTTTTTATTTTGCTCACTTGAGCACATATTTTATGTTTATTCCATTTTCCTTTTGCTCATTTGAGCTTATTATTGTATATAAATATATTGTTGTCTTGTGGTTGTTTTTGTCTTTGTTTGTGTGAACCCAATGCAAAAAGGAGAAAGGACTTAGAATTAGGATTTACCTATGCTTAAAGGAGTTCAAGAGCAACTAGGCCTCATGCCTTTAGAATGCTAAACTTGTTGAAGAGCAACTAGGCCTTATGCCTTTAGAATGCTAAATTTCAAAGTTGACTTCAAAGACTTCCTTTCCAAAACTCATTCTTTGTCCATTCCTATTATTGTGTTGTGAACTTTTTGATGTTTGTTCTTGTGTGATAGGGATTCCATCTTGAGATAGTAAGAAGGACCACTATCATGAGTAGCCAAGTTAAGAGAGACAAGCCAAATGGAGATCCTAGGAGCTTGAATCCAAATATTGTGTGATTGCTTGTTGTTTGCTATGTCCAAAGGAAAGGAACATCTTGAATCATCTCTATGATTTCAAGAAAAGGAACTCCAAGGGTTTTATCTTCTCTCCTATCTTTGTATGCTTTAGGACTAGCCCTTCTCTTCTTATCCTCACTCTAACCCAAGCCAAAAATATTTTCTTTAAACTTTGACATTGTTTTCAAATTAGAAACCTAGGTCTTATGCCTTTGACTTTTCAAAATCTTTTCATCAAATACTCATTGTGAATGAATCTTAATCCAACTTTGACTTTATTTTGTAAATAAACCTAATTGGTAAATGCAACTCACTTCAAGTTACTTTTGTGGTTCCAATGGCCACCTTTGTTAAACCTTTTTCATAAACATTAATCATAGGTTTGAGTTATCATAGTGGTTGATGTAAATATCACCTCATTCTTAGTGATTGGATTATAAGTCTTCCATACTTATTATAGGGTTAACCCCTCACTAGTATGTTGAAGCCTTCCTCACATGGTGGATTGTTGGTTTAGGTTGAGTTTTCTCCCTTTGATAAAAAAAGACCTTAAGGCTTTTGGTCAAATCAATTCACCAATCTTAGAGATTTTTACCCCGAACTACGAGGTTTTGATCCTACCTTTGTGATGGTATGTAGGCAATGGGCTCATCCATTCCAACAACAAAGTTGTAAATATAATCTATTATATTCTCCTTCCTCCAATCTGTTGCACATATTTTCACAAATACCAACCTACAACACATATTTGCAAAAAGAGGTTCCCTTAGAGTACTAAGGATGTTTTGGGTGCGTAAAACCTTCCCATTTCATAACCAACCCCCTTACCTAGATCTCTGACATTTTTATTAGTTTTTGATTTGATAAAACTTCTTACTTGGCTTTTGTTCGCTTTTTAGCCTTTTCTTTGGACAAATAAAAGTATGGTGGCGACTCGAATTGTATGTTTACTTTTGGTTTAGTCAATAAACCTAAAGGTAATGAATACCCTGCTACAGAAAAGTGGCGACTCTGCTGGGGATAAACTCTCCAGTGGGTTTAGCCTACTTTTTGCTTATGTGTGTTGTATGTTTATATTTATTGGTGACACATTTTTATGCAAATTTGGGATGATTGTATTGTTTGTAATGTATGAATTGCTTGATATATTAATTGCTTGTATGCTTGGTGGCTTCCTGTGAGATGAGTTCTATACCCGAACTTGAATGCACTTATGATAGAAGAATGACATAATCTTGTTGACTTGTGTGGAGTTATTCCTTAGCAAGTTGACTTGCAAGCCCATTCACTTGGTGGAGGTCTTGTTGGGATCAATAATGTCACATGAGTAGTCGTGGTTAGGCATTACTCTTTCCAATATAAACCTTAGAAGCCAAGGACCTTAGATACCTAGCCCATCTTGGCCTATTTTAGGATGTAGTGCGAAGGTCGTTCAAGTGTAAGATTTGATACGATTGTTACGTGATACTACACTCATAAGAGTCTCTCTTGAGAATATGTTTGGAATACGAGTAGTCGTTATATCCGATAATATCCGAAAGATGAGATGATGACTATGGGGACCTTTTTAGAACATGATTGTCAGGTTTAACCATAGTACACCCCCTTTGGGTGGTTCCTAACCGAGACTCCATGCTCGTGACTTACAACAAACCCGTGATTCACGGTTGATCTGCTCTCGTATATCCTCAATATCAATGGAACTTGGGTGTTGATAAGGTGTAAACCATAATCCACCAAAATGGATGATTGATATTGATGATGACTTGAGCCATCCCGTGACCTTTGTATGGTGTGACTTGCTTGATCCTTGAGTGTGATTGTTGCATCCATGCATTCATGCATTCATTTGCGTCCATATCATCAACAATAAAATTTTCAAGGAACTTAAGAGGTTTATTTGCAAATTTTCAGACATGGATAAGCAAAGAAGGAATACGAAGAAGTACAGTTTCAGACAACCCGACTTGAAAGAGTTGAGCAGTTTGACATCTTATGTATTAGAGCCTTTGGAGTTCAAAGCTCGCCATGGGAAGCTCTTGTCTATTCTTTCTAACCAGGTGGATGAAGGTCTGATGAGTGTGTTGGTGCAGTTCTACGATCCTCTGTATCGTTGCTTCACTTTTCCGGATTTCCAGCTTCTTCCTACACTTGAGGAGTATGCCTATTATGTGGGTATACCTATTCTGGATCAGTTGTCGTTCAGTGGTTTGGAGAGGGTTCCGTCTTCTCAAGAGATTGTTGATATGCTTCATGTGGATGTGTCTGATATTGTTGCTCATATGACTACCAAAGGTGGAATTCAAGGTCTCCCATCTGATTTTCTAATTGCCCAAGCTACCTTGTTTGGGAAGGCCATGAGCGAGGACGCCTTTGAAGCCATATTTGTACTTCTCATCTATGGGCTAGTATTATTTACCAACATCGACAAATTTGTGGATGTGAACGCTATTAGGATTTTCTCCTCTCTTAATCCCGTTCCGACTCTGTTGGGTGACACTTATTTCTCTTTGCATATGAGGAATGCAAAAGGTGGTGGTTCCATTGTGTGTTGTCTGCCTCTGTTGTACAAGTGGTTTATTTTGCACTTGCCTCAGACGCTCGCCTTCAAGGAGAACAAGGGATGTCTACGGTGGTCCACGAGACTTATGTCTCTCACTAATGATGATATCTTTTAGTATAATCGTGTTTATGATGGCATTTAGATTATTGATTCTTGTGGTGAATTCTCCAATGTGCCTCTTCTTGGTACATGTGGTGGAATTAACTACAATCCTGCTTTGGCTCGCCGTCAGCTTGGGTTCCCCTTAAAGGATAAACCTAATAACATTTTGTTAGAAGGTGTGTTCTTTCAGGAGGCTAAAGATCCCCATAACTTGAAGGTTAGGATGGTCCGCGCCTGGCGCAAAGTTCATAGGAAGGGAAGGAAGGAGCTTGGTCCAAAGAATTGCATTGCTTTGGAACCCTACACCGCTTAGGTAAGGAAGAGAGCTCTTGAGTACCGCATGCCATACGATTATCCGAGACCTACCCCTATGGTTATGGTTGGGCCTCCAGCCCTCCCTAACTAAGGAGTAGAGGAGTTGAGAGATGAAGACCAGTCGCGTGCTTGGGTTCGTGAACGTGAGGAACTTCTTCAGCAACTCAAAGATAAGGATGCAGTGATAGAATTTCTAGTGCATCAAGTTATTGATGAGTCTGATGATGTAGTTACTTCTCTTCTTCCTCATTCATCTAAGTTTTGGAAGAGGAAGTATGATCAACTTGTAGCGGGGTATTCGTTGCCTTTAGATTTATTGACTAAATCAAAAGTAAATCATACAATTCGAGTCGCCACCACACTTCTATTTATCCAAAGGAAAGGTTAGAAAGCGAACAAAAACCAAGAAGTTTTATCAAATAAAAAACTAATAAAAATGTCAGAGATTTGGGTAAGGGGGTTGGTTATGCAATGGGAAGGTTTTAAACACCCAAAACATCCTTAGTACTATAAGGGAGCCCTTTTTGCAAAGTGTATTGTAGGTTGGTATTTGTGAAAATATTTGTGCAAAAATGATTGGGAGGATGAGAAAAGAATATACAAATTATTTACAATTTGTTGTTTGAATGGATGAACCCATTGCCTACGTACCATCACAAAGGTAGGATTAAAACCTCGTAGTTCGGGGTAAAAATCTCAAAAGAAGTTGGTGAATTGATTTGATCAAAAGCCTTAAGGTATTTTGTTATCAAAGGGAGAAAACTCAACCTAAACCAACAATCCACCATGTGAGGAGAGCTTCAACATACTAGTGAGGGATCCACCGTATAATAAGTATGGAAGACTTATAGTCCAATCACTAAGGATAACGTGAGATTTACATCAACCACCATGATAACTCAAACCTATGGCTAATGTTTATGAAAAGTTTTTAACAAAGGTGGTCATTAGAACCACAAAAATCACTTGAAGTGAGTTGTATTTACAAGTTAGAAGTATTCACAAAATGGAGTCAAAGTTTACTTAAGATTCAATTCAAAATAAGTATTAAATGAAAAGAGTTTGAAAAATCAAAGGCATATGGCCTAGGTTTCTAGTTTTGAAAACAATGTTAATGTTTGCACAAAATGAGTTTGGCTTGGGTTAGAATGGAGAGAAGAAGAGAAGGGCTAGTCCTAAACATGCAAAGATGAGAGAAGAGATAAAACCCTTAGATTTCCTTTCTTGAGATCATAAAAGATGATTCAAGATGCTCCTTTCCTTTGGACTTAGCAAGCAACAAGCAATCAAAACAATTAAACATTCAAGCTCCTAGGATCTCCAATTGGCTTGTCTCTCTTAACTTGGTTATCCATGACAATGGTCCTTTTTACTATCTCAAGTTTGGATTCCCTATCACACAAGAACAAACAATCAAAAAGTTCACAATGCAATAAGAGGAATGGACAAAGAGAGTTTAGATTAGGGGTCCTTTCAAGTCAACTTCAAGATTTAAGCATTCTAAAGGCATAAGGCCTAGGTGCTCTTCAATCAATTTTAGCATTCTAAAGGCATGAGGCCTAGTTGCTCTTGAACTCCATTAAGCATAGGTAAGGTCCTAATTCTAAGTCCTTTCTCCTTTTTGCATTGGGTTCACACAAACAAAGACAAAATAAACACAAGGCAATAATATATTTACACAATAATGTGCTCAAGTGAGCAAAAGGAAAATAACACAAACATAAACATGAGCTCAAATGAGCAAAAGGAAAAGACAATATGAATAAATGAGCAAGAAATTAAATTGCATTAAAGTAAATTGCAAGAATTAAATGCTTGAATTAAAAGTTAGTAATTAGTAGTTAATGTTAGTGTGCCATAAGACAATTTAGCGCTATGTTAAGCAATCGTAAGTGGACTAATGTAGTAGTCACACCTATCTGAGGCCGGTCAATAAAACTATAGGCAAATAAACACAAGTTAGAGATCATGACTAGTAAGCCAAGCTCCTACAACTTGCCATGCCAAAAGAAAAGAAGAATGACCATGTATGGACTTTTTAGGTTTTTTGCTTGACCAAGAAGCAACCTATCTTGGACACAAAGCAATTCACTTGATCTTTGATCAAGTTAAATTTGATTTGGATCAAAGAAGGTTAAGTCTCTCATATGTCAAGGCTAACCACAAATCATTAACTCATTGGTCAAAAGAAAAAGAAGAAGATGAGAGATGAAGATTGAATGTACAAAAATGGAAATTCAGATGACATAACCAAAACACAATGATCAAATATGAATGGAATCAACATCAATCAATGATAAACAGAAGTGAAATGAAGATTAGAAGTCAAGAAAGGTCAAACATATTTTTGGTATTTTTTGGAATTAAAATAATACATAAAATAAAATGAACAAAGTAAGGTCAAACTTCAAATCCAATTCAAATCAACTTGGATAAGTCCAATTGGATCATCATAAGTCTAACATGGTCAAACAAGGTATGACTAATTTTCTCAATATTTTTTGAAAACAGAAACTATTTTAAAATCAATTAAAAGCATTAAAATATAACACAAATGAATTAAAATCTCAAATAAATCTCAAGTCAATTAAGAAATTAATGAGAATATTTTCATAGACTTATCATGATCCAAATGTGTTAAGAAAATATTTTTGGAATTTTTGAATATCTAAAAGTATTTAAAATGAATTAAAAATAATTAAAAACAAAATAATTCACAAAAAATATTAAGTGGAAATCACAAAAATAATAAAAAAATCAGATTATGAAACTAGAATTTAAGAGATTTTTTTTGCAATTGGTCCCATATTTTTGTGATTCCAAATAAAAGAGTTATGAATTTTTGAAAATAAAAGGAATTAAAGAAAATAAAACAGAAATTAAAAAGACTTGAAAAATCCACAGCGCTTGGATCAGCATTCATTAATTGACGTGGATGATCCTAAGACTCTCAGGCGCGCGCTCATCATGGACACAAGTCAAACGCGTTGCAAAATGTTTTAAAACAAGTCAAATGATATAAAGGCTCAGATTAGATCATAGCAATTGGATCCAACGGCCAAAGAGAGTTCCACGTGGGGACGGTGGTGGAAACCACCATCTTCTTCGGTGAGCAAACGAATTCCGGCCACCAGTTGCAGGTTTTGCAACCTCAACCAAACCACACGTGCCTTATACCAAGTTAAAGCTGGGGTGATGTACATCATCCCTGTAACCTTGGATTTCTCTCAAGATCTCTATGGAAGGAGAAATCTGAGATGGAAAATCTAGGTGTTCAATCTGCAGTGCATCAATTCATGAAATTAAAGCCACCATTGGCTTGCCTCTCACACGAGGACTTTAGAGAAACAAACAAACACAAGCAAAGCACAATATATAGTGAGATTCGAATCAAAACAGTTGAGATGTAAACCTTTGAAGTGCAGCTTTGATGAGCACGATCCAACCAAACTCTTGCTTGCAGCTTGATCTTGAGGTATGGTATGAGTGCAAGGCTAAGGAATAAGTGTTGAAGATCAACTGATTTTGTTGAAATTGAAACTTGAAAAGAGAAATGAAAATTCAAAATTCCTTTGGTGAGAGGTTAGGATTCAATTTCTGCAGAGCTTTAGGCGCCTTCAGGTTGAGAAATGAATGAAGCATGGCATGTATTTATAGTTGAAGCTACAAGGAATGTGTGATGAATCCGTGTGCATGAAGCTTTGGGTCCTCCATGCATGGGCCTGTACAGGCGCATGTGAGGCCCAAAAGCTGGTGGAAATGAATGCTGAGCACATACCAAATGGAAATGGACGTGTGAATTGAATGGCATTTGCTTGTGTAAGAAGGTTTCATGTGAAATGCATAAATGGTCACAAATATTCCTCTCTTCGAAAGTCCCATTTGGAAAATCCAAACATAGGCATGTGGGTAATGGTTGGAAAAGTCTTGACATAAGGAACAAAATCTATATTGAACGAAAATCCATTTGGAGTTTGGAAGATTGTGAAAACTGGCCATGAAGTTTGATGTACAAAACATGCCTTTGAAAATTTTGCCAAAAGTGACCAACTTCAAACCCTTCTGTTTCAATGAGGAAAGCCTCAAATGGAAAAACCTCCAACATTAAAGTTGTAGATCTTTTCAAGATGATAAATTTGGACTTAAAGTTTGCATCATTTGGATTTTTTATGAGAAAGTTATGGGCATTTAAAGTTGGACTTTTTCAAGATTCAATGGCTTTGGTTCAAAGTGACCTATAATGTTTTGTATTATCACATGTGTTTATTTTAGGATTATGAAATTTTGTCCAACATAAAAATTTAAGTAGACATCTAAAAATTTCCAATGCAATTAGTCTCACCTCAAAATCATAAAAAATGAAGGAGTTAGGTCCTTGGAAAGTTGACCCAAAATTTGGGTTTCAGTCAAAATGACCTATAATGTTTTGAAATGAATGATGACCTCCCAAGTAACATTAAAGTTGTTCATATGGTTCTTAAGAACATTTTTTCTCTTGGGGTCATCTTCATTTGACAAACACATCAAAAGTTAGGTCTCAGTGGATTTCAAAATAGTCAGATGACTTGACTGGTCAACTTCTCAAAGCCAAACTTCAAATCTTGATGAATGAATGATTGAGGATACTCACATAGGCTCATATATGCATAAAATTATAAATTGAATAACTTCCCTTGATTGAATTTTATCATAGGTTGAGGTTGCTTCATGAGCAAGGCACAGTCAATGCACAGTTGAATTAGGGTTTCCTTGGGAAATAAGCCTCAAGCCCTTTGGTTTATCTTGATCAAATTGACAAATTTAGATACTTGGGAGACATATATGATGATTGATAGATTTGGGAACCATTGTCATGCTTGCTTTCATCTTCATCTGGCCATTTCCTTGAGCATAGGATCCTCCTAGGAGCAAGGGATCTCATGATTGCTTAAACTTCAAAACATAACAAGTTAGTGACATATTTTTGTGCTTTTGGTTAGTAAACAAAATAAGAAAAGCAATAATATACACTTCAAGTATACTTGGTGGTCTCAAACCAACTCACACAAGTCCCAACCCAAGGGTTAAGGAGCCAAGATGCTATGATCCTTGAGGCAAATGCAATGTGCAATGATATGATGCCATGAGGGATCTTAGGGTCAAAATTAGGGTCTTACAGATGCCCCTATTTAAGGTCTTACAGATGCCCCTATTTAAGGTCATTCTAGCCGGAGATATGAAGGTTAAAATTTTCGTCTCGACGTGGTAGAATGGGCTTAAATAATAACAAAGAGACGAATTTTGGTCCCTAAGAGACCTCATGATGCAAATGTATGTATGCAAAAGTTAATACTCTGTGGGGAATATGACCACAAAGAAGAAACGAAATAAGAAGAAACTGGAAAATCCATAGGAGTATTATGCTCACTAAGGAGATAGAGACTCTGGGGAAAAAGAAGGGTAAAATGCGTGAGCAGATCACGACTTGAAAACTTGCTGGGAGACACGAAGGGATTTCATGAAAATAAATCAATGGTGTCGTAACCTAAAAAATACAGTGTGCAAAAAAACAACCGGCGAAAGAAAAAGACAGAAGAGTCGCCACCGTGCGTTATTTATCCCAAAGGAGGGAAAGGAAACGCTCGAAGTAAACCTGAAAAGAGGAAAGGAAAAGACAAGGTCTTGCAACCAAATCTTGGGTTCGGGAGTCGGTTATGCGAAGGGAAGGTATTAGCACCCCTACGCATCCGTAGTACTCTACGGGATCCACTTTTGTAGTTCTTGTCTAAAGGGTGTGAGTTTATCTTGTGCTGTTTACTAAAAAAGGGGTTAAATGAAAATGACTCGCGCGGATGTCGCATCCACTGCATACGTATCTCATATGAATATGAGAATCAGAGTCTTCGTAGCTCGGCTGACCTATGGGTTGGGGGGATGTGTGCTCGCTAAGACATCGCGTCTTATGCCTACGTATCTCATCTGGAATGAGAATCAGAGCAAGCCGTAGTTCGGCTAACTACGGGGTTAAGGATTATGTTTTGGGGGCGGACGGCGTTACTACGCAATCTACCGGATGCTCGACCTTTGGAGACTTACTCACCTGTAGTAGAAGGAGTAAACGTGTGTTTAGGAGAAGAAAAATAAATGAAGGGTTAGGGTTTGGGATGCTCATGCAAAAAGGCAGTCCTTGATGAAGGAACCGCGCTACCTGCGGGGATACGAACACATACAAAACAAACATGTATAAAGTAAATGTGCCAACAAGGCAATCAGAATAAATTTCTCAAATGGTATCCCACAAGCAAAGTGGAATATCCAGCGAGCTATCCCTGCAAAAGTCATGTGAGCCTTCACAAAAACTCAACAAAAGGGTTAGTGAAACAAGATAAGGATTAGGAGAAAACATGTTATGACAAACGTAAGTCAGATTAGGGCAAAACAGTATGGTTTTTCATGGATAACAGTATGGTTTCAGAAACCTCAAACCCTGTGGCATACACTTTAGAAATTAAACGATTAAGCATTCAAGGCATTATTTATACATTCATACATAATTATGAACCCGTGGGCAAAAACCTAATGAAATTCATCCATCATACCTCAAACATTCAGAGTATTCAACTTCAAAGCACAAAGGTAATGGGAATAAGGGCAAACCTTATTGGAAAGATCGGTTGAAATCAAATGGCACGACTAGATTTGCAAACCAATGTTAGGGTTTGCTTGAGCTGAAAGTGTGTGAGTCAGAATGAACCTTTCAGAGTTGCCTGGAGGTTGCTCTGAACTCTGTTAGCTCTTCTCTCACTATCTTTTTCCCCAGGGTTCTTCTCTCACTATCTTTTTCCCAGACAGAGTAATAGGAATAGAATGGCCTTTTGTTTCACTGAAACTCTGAATTTATAACCTGATTTTTGTGGACCCGTGGGCTCAAATGAGAGAGGTCCAAGTCCAAGATTTTTTCCTTTTATTTATTTATTTATTTTTATTTTTATTTTTCGTTTTTCATTTTTTTTTTCAAAACACGTGGGCTTCGCCTAGCGAGCATGACAGCTCATGAACAAACCTTTGCTCCTTCAAGATTAACGTTTTGACTGACGAATAGACCCCTGTTGGAAGTAACTCAAGTCTTTCCCTTGTGTTGACTGATCATCTAAATAGAGCCCACAAAGTGTCATGGATGATGTTCAAGCTTCTTGGATCCGATTCTGATTGCCATGATGAAATGCAAATGCTAAATGAGCTAAAAATGAATGCATGCATGAGGTGTAAAGCGTATGCTTCCAGGAAAAATGAAGGGTAAATTTTGGGGTATTACAGCTGCCCCTATTCAATCAACTGGAGACCTGGAAAGAAGATAGCAGCGGCTTTCGTGCTTTCAAGGTATCAAGGGATTGAATACAATAAAAGCCCAAAAATTTGCACTGAAGTGAAGTGAAGTAATAATGCCTGTCAGAATCGGCAAAGAGGTGGTCTTGAAAGAAGAATCCGTCTGGTACGGTGAGAGTCAGTCTGAATACCGAAAAAGAATGTTAACCTGGATACCAAAATAAATGGTAACACAGAAATAACCATGGCCTGAATGCCGCTCATCAGTCTGAATACTGGAAATGACTTCGATCTGAACATCGGGAGATATGAGATTATTAATATCGGTCTGAACACCGAGAGGCTGGCCTGAATGCCACAAGTTGCGTCGACTTGAACGTCGGAAACTTCTTCGATCTGAACATCGAAAAACTGGCCTGAACGCCACAAGTTGCATCGACCTGAACGTCGGAAACTTCTTCGATCTGAACATCGGAAAACTGGCCTGAACGCCACAAGTTGCATCGACCTGAACGTCGAAAACTTCTTCGATCTGAACATCGGAAAACTGGCCTGAACGCCACAAGTTGCATCGACCTGAACGTCAGAAACTTCTTCGATCTGAACATCGGAAAACTGGCCTGAACGCCATAAGTTGCATCGACCTGAACGTCGAAAACTTCTTCGATCTGAACATCGGAAAACTGGCCTGAACGCCACTTCGGTCTGAATACCGGAAACTTCATGTCTGTCAGCATCGGCAGAAATAGGGAACGATAATAGAGGCGGCGCATGGGCCAATGACACTTGCTGGGGATAACAAAGGTAAGTCATGAACAATCTTCAGTCTGAGTACTGGAAATAACTTATGGCTTATCACTTGGGATATCGAGAATGTTTTATGCTTACATGCGTATGTTTGAATTTTTCAATGGCGTAATGCTCCATGAAAATGGAAATGCTACGCGATTTGGGAGGATGCAATGCAATATGATTCTACATGCAGGGATGCGAAATGCTGGGTAGAATGCCAAGCTGAGGAAAGGGGATCTGCTGGGGAAATGATCACCATCTTCTGGACCCTAGCAAGGCTGCTGGAGATGCACAGCGCAAAGAATTCTGTGGGGAAATGACCCGCCACACGGTGTTCTAACAATGATGAAATACCGAGATTCTGACTGGGGAGAGAAAGACATTGAAAACCTGCTGTTGGGGAAAGCGATAGTGGTTCTGGAAACCACGATCTGCGAGAGATGACTCAGCAGGGGAAGCAAACACCGATACGGTACCGAGGTTCTGCTTCAAGGAAAGAAATCATGGCTCTGGCATTGGGATTATCGATGTGGCCTCGAACTCTGAGGAACAACCGCTTCTGCTGGGAAGATACAGTCTGGCACTGTCAACTCCGCTGGGGGTATATAGTCTGACACTGTCAACTCTACTGGGGAGTGTATAATCTGAAACCACCGCTTGGGGGGAGGTACAGTGGTGAGAACCTGCGGGGGATTGAAGAATCCAACGCTCTGATCATCTCTGCAGGGATAAGATACTGAATTCATTTGTTGGCGACTCCACTGGGGAAAACATTCACGATCATCTGCAGGGGATTTTAAGGAAATGCCCCGAGGGTACCTGTTCTGAATAGACGATCCAAAGCACTTAAAATTTACAGCAATTTTAAATGTTTATTAAACATGTACCTATAAAGCTCTTATGTGTCATGATGCAATGTTTATCAAAAAATTCGGACGTCATTTTTGCAAACAAAACAGAAAAATGAAAATGAAAACAGAGATATACTGAATAACATGATTTTATTGATTGAACGGCCTCTGAATAGGCATTTACATCAGGAAGCAATCCCTGGAAAGAGGTAATCGCACAACAGATAAAAACAGACATTAATCTAATGGCAATGTGAAATGGATTTCTATTGGGTTCCAATTCTGCTATGACTTGCTCGTCTTCAAGATCCACCAGATGATCAGCTTTCTGAAAAGAGTGATTGGATTGTTTCCTATCCTTCAAAAGTTTCCAGTCATTGACACGAGATGAGATTCAGAACTACTCAGAACGCAGTCATTCGCTTAATCCCTAACTTTTGCCTGGATCGCCCTTTTCGGGTTTTCAATCCACCGGGATACCCATTTTTGCCTAAGTTGCCTTTTCAGGTTTTCAACTTACCGAATGTACAATCTTTTCACTTTTAATCCCTAATTTTTGCCCGAACCTTTTTCATTTTCTTGGTTCGCCGGGATGCCCATTTTTGCCTGGACTACTCTTTTTATTGTCCAGCGGGTCTATTTCATGCGAAGTATTTTTGACTGTGTCTGAGTTCATCGGGGAAGTGAAGTTTTCACCATCCATCGTTGCAAGCATTAAGGCCCCACCATCAAGAACCTTGGTGACAATATACGGTCCATCATAGTTAGGAGTCCACTTGCCCCTGTGATCTGTCTGAGGAGGAAGGATCCTTTTCAACACCAAATCTCCGACCTGGAAGCATCGAGGACGCACTTTCTGATCAAAGGCTCTCTTCATCCGACTTTGATACAACTGCCCATGACAAATGGCTGCCATTCACTTCTCTTCGATAAGACTCAACTCATTGAACCTTGTCCGAATCCATTCAGCTTCGTCTAACTTGACATCCAACAGGACTCTTAGAGAAGGAATCTCCACTTCAACAGGTAGGACTGCTTCCATACCATACACAAGGGAGTAAGGGGTTGCCCCGATCGATGTACGTACTGAAGTACGGTACCCATGCAAGGCGAAGGGTAGCATCCCATGCCAATCTCTGTACGAAACGACCATATTCTGCACAATCTTCTTTATGTTCTTATTTGCCGCTTCAACAACACCGTTCAGCTTAGGGTGGTAAGGGGAAGAATCGTGATGCTGAATGTTGAAGTTCTGGCACAACTCCTTCATCATTTTGTTGTTGAGATTAGAACCATTATCAGTAATGATTCTTTCGGGAATCCCATAGCGACAAATGATTTCTTTCTTGATGAATCGGGCAACCACATGTCTGGTGACCTTCGCAAATGGCGCTGCTTCGACCCACTTGGTGAAATAGTCGATGGCAACAAGGATGAAGCGATACCCATTGGAAGCGGTCGGCTCAATCTTTCCAATCATATCGATGCCCCACATAGCGAAAGGCCACGACGAAGACATCACATTCAAAGGATTCGGCGGCACATGCACCTTATCAGCATAAATCTGGCATTTATGGCACTTCCGAGCATATTTGAAACAATCAGATTCCATGGCCATCCAGTAATAACCTGCTCTCAACAATTTCTTAGCCATTGCATGTCCGCCGGCATGAGTACCGAAGGAGCCTTCATGAACTTCCTGCATTAACATGTCTGCTTCGTACGCATCTGAGCAAAACCATGTCAAAGTTCCTCTTATACAACACATCGTCTTTGTTCAAGAAGAAACTGCCTGTCAATCTTCTCAAAGTTTTTCTATCATTGTTGGATGCCCCTGCAGGGTACTCTTGATTCTTCAGAAAGCACTTGATGTCGTGATACCAGGGCTTGTCATCAACTACCAGTTCAGCAGCAAACACATACGCGGCCCTATCAAGGCGCATCACGTCGATCTTGGGAGCATGGTTCCAACGGATCACCGTGATCATGGAGGATAGAGTAGCAAGAGCATCTGCCATCTGGTTCTCATCACGAGGTATATGGTACAGCTTTACTATTGTGAAGAAAGTCAACAATCTTCTCGTGTAATCTCTGTAGGGGACCAGATTGGGCTGGAGAGTGTTCCAATCACCATTCACTTGATTGATCACCAGAGCTGAATCTCCGAAGATGTCCAGAGTCTTGATTCTCAAATCAATGGCTTGCTCAATACCCAAGATACAGGCTTCATACTCAGCTTCATTATTGATGCACTCGAAAGTCAGACGAGCGGTGAAAGGCATGTGGGCACCTTTCGGAGTTGTAATGACAACACCAATTCCACTTCCTCTGGCGTTGACGGCCCCATCAAACATTAAAGTCCACTTTTCGTCTGGATCAGGTCCCTCTTCAACAACTCGCTCTTCACAGTCTTTCATCTTGAGGAACATGATGTCTTCATCTAGAAAATCAAACTTCATCGGCTCATAATCTTCAACCGGCTGTTGAGCAAGATAGTCTGACAGAATACTCCCCTTGATGGCTTTCTGGGAAGTATACTGGATGTCGTACTCTGTCAGTACCATTTGCCAACGAGCAACTCTTCCGGTGAGAGTTGGCTTCTCAAATATATACTTGACTGGATCCATTTTGGAGATCAGTGAGGTTGTGTGAGACAGCATGTATTATCTCAATCGCTTAGCAGCCCATGCAAGTGCACAACATGTTTTTTCAAGCATTGAGTATCTCGACTCACAATCTGTGAATTTCTTACTCATGTAGTAGATGGCATGCTCTTTCTTACCTGTCTTGTCGTGTTGACCGATAACACAACCCATGGAATTGTCTAGTACTGTTAAATACATAATCAGCGGTCTCCCTGGGACCGGAGGCACAAGGATAGGAGGATTATGCAAATACTCTTTTATCTTCTCGAATGCCCTTTGACAATCATCATTCCACCTGATAGCCTGATCTTTTCTCAACAATTTGAATATTGGCTCACACGTGGCTGTTAGGTGAGAGATGAACCTTGTAATGTAGTTCAACCTCCCTAAGAAACCACAGACTTGTTTCTCTGTTCTTGGCTCAGGCATTTCCTGTATCGCTTTCACTTTGGCCGGATCCACCTCAATCCCTTTTCCGCTAACAACAAAACCCAGTAGTTTTCCAGATCTCACCCCAAAAGTACACTTGTTCGGATTAAGCCTCAGCTTGAATTTCCTCAAACGCTCAAATAGTTTCTGCAAATTCACCAAGTGTTCTTATTCTGTCTGAGATTTGGCAATCATATCATCAACATAAACCTCGATTTCATGATGAATCATATCATGGAACAGAGTCACCATCGCTCGCTGATATGTTGCTCCGGCATTTTTCAGACCAAACGGCATCACCTTGTAGCAGAAGGTGCCCCATGGGGTTATGAATGTTGTCTTCTCCATGTCTTCTGGTGCCATCTTAATTTGATTATAGCCAGAAAAGCCATCCATGAAGGAGAATACCGAGAACTGAGCCGTGTTATCCACCAAAACGTCAATGTGAGGTAAGGGGAAATGATCTTTAGGACTAGCCCTGTTCAGATCCCGGTAGTCAACACACATCCGTACCTTTCCATCCTTCTTAGGTACCGAAATGATATTTGCAACCCATGGCGGATAATTTGTGACTGCTAGAAACCCTGCATCCAACTGTTTTTGCACTTCTTCATTTATCTTGACAGCCATCTCTGGTCTTGTTCTTCTGAGCTTCTGCTTGACCGGAGGACAACCTTCTTTGAGCGGCAAGCGATGTACCACGATGTCTGTGTCAAGCCCTGGCATGTCCTGATAAGACCAAGCGAAGACGTCAACATACTCTTGCAGCAATTCAATCAACCCCTTCTTCACATTGTCTTCCAAAGCAGCCCCTATCTTGATTTCTCTCTTGGCGTCCTCGGTGCCGAGATTAATCACTTCAACAGACTCTTGATGCGGTTTAATGACCCTTTCCTCTTGTTTTAATAACCTGGTAAGTTCTTTAGGGAGTTCACAGTCTTCATCACCCTCTTCTTCAGCTTGAAAGATTGGATTTTCAAAGTCGAAGCGAACCATAGCAGAACCGTTATCAATAGGATCCGGTGATGTGCATCTGCATGAGGGATGGTATGTGCTTATGAGTGTGGAAAAAAAAAGTGGAAACTAAACAAAACATTGCCATTTTTTTTGAAAAATTGCAAAAATAGAAAGATAGGGAACAAAATATTTGAATGCAAAAAGACGTCCTTTATTTATGATAAAAAAATGCAAGTGTCACATAGATGAGCCCTACAATGAGTCATTACGCCCTGGCGAAACGTAAGACTTGGACATGCATGAATAAACAAAGAAAATTACTCCTCCAGACAAGTGGCTTGGACAATCTCCTCAGAAGACCAATTGTTGAGAACTTCACCTGGGATCCTCGGGCGCACCCAGTTATCGATGTCGCAATCACTATCCCCATCTTCATTGTTGACCGCAGAGACTAATTTGACTTCTCCTTCAACCATGTTAACGTTGGCTCCACCATGCTGGGGCATGGGATTGTTGACGACATTAGGAGCTGGTGCAAAGTTAACGGTCTTTGAATCAATGAGGTCCTGAACTACGTGCTTAAAAGCTTTGCAGTTCTCAATATTGTGGCCAGGTGCCCCAGAGTGGAAGCTACACCTAGCGTTGACGTCATAACCCACTAGAAGCCTACCAACGGGAGGAGCCAGAGTGCGCAACTGCACAAGTTGTAGTTGTTGAAGACTAGAAAGCAACTGAGCGTACGACATTGGAAGAGTGTCGAAACGCCGGTCCATCGTCCTTGGCCTCGGTTGATAGGCGGGTCTATTACCCGGTTGTTGTGGTTGGTACTGAGCTGGTTGACGCTGTGGTTGTTGTTGTTGTAGTGGTGTTGCAGCTGGAATGGTCACGGCCGCAACATACAGTTGCTGATGATAGTTCTGAAAGTTATTCCTCCGGTTATCCCTGTTTTGATAAGAAGATATGGCACTTGCATCCCCTTCTCTCCTCTTCTGTCCCTGAATGAACGACTTCTTCAACCCTGATGAGGATCCATCTCCACTCTGGGTCTTGTATATCCTCAGGTAATTCTCCACCCTCTTTCCGGTAGAGACTACATCAGCAAAATTGGAGGCATTGCAACCCACCAGGCGCTCCAAATAAGGTCCTGGCAGAGTGTTCATGAACATGTTAGCCATTTCCTTCTCCAACATAGGAGGTTGAACACGAGAAGCTGTTTCTCTCCAGCGTTGAGCGTATTCTCTGAAGCAATCATTACTTTTAAGAGACAGATTTTGAAGTTGAGTTCTGTCTGGAGCCATGTCTGCATTATACTGATACTGCTTCACGAAAGCCTCAGCCAAATCCCTCCAGCAACGGATGTGGGTTATGTCCAGCCTCATATACCATTCCAGGGATGCCCCAGCTAGGCTGTCCTGGAAAAAGTACATAAGCAACTTTTCGTCATCGGAGTATGCAACCATTTTACGGAAATAGGCTTGCACATGGGTCTTCGGGCAAGAGTTGCCATTGTATTTGTCAAATATCGGGACCCTGAATTTCGGTGGCACTCTCACACCTGGGACCAGCCCCAAGTCAGCAACATCTACTCCCAGAGGATTCTGTCCTTCCACTGCCTTCAACCTCTCTTCCAATCTTCTAAACATGGGGTCCACACCATGACCCATACCAAAGTCTTCCTGCAGCAGGGGGAACTGATCGTCCTGATCATCATGAACATACTGTTGACGGGAGGTGACATGTAGGATTGGGATAGGCCCCGGTCCATTGGGTCCATTAGCCTCTCCAGTTGGAGGATCAGTCACCGTCTCTGGTTGAGCAGGGGGATTCCTCTGTATCATCTGCCTGAGCTCTTGCTGTCCCTGAGCCACCCCTTGAACCACATCCATGAATTGATTCATGCGGATTTTCATCTCGGCGAACTCTGCCTGTAGGCTTTCCATTACTCTCTGTTGGTTTCTGCGGGTACCGTACCAGTGAATGCCTGGGTTAGCTATCCTGCTGATGGAACACCAAACAAACTGAGAACACTGTGGCGGTACCTATTATGCAAGACATGCTAATGAATATGTAAATGCAATGACATGTTTATCAATTCCAAAGGTATTCTACCCCCTTGATTCCAGTCTCTCAATAGATAAACGATGTAAAAAAAAGACTAAGTCGTTGATGAGAACCAAGAAAATTCCGACTAGAATCAAGTAGAAGATATAAACCCCACAGAAATGGATAAACATGTGTGAATGATTATGAATGCAAAATGATGTGATGCAAAATGATGTGAATGCAGTGCAGTGGCATGGGAATCAGGATCACTGTGTCTGCTTGAACATCTGTCAGGTTGCACTGTCTGGAGAGAAATTAAGAGCACACCAAACAAAGGTCATGGGATGGATCATGTTATCCTTAATATCAACCACCCATTTTGGTGGATTATGGTATACACCTTATCAACACCCAAGTTTCATTGATATTAAGGATACCTGATCGGATCAACCATGAATCAAGGGTTTGTTGCAAGTCACGAGCATGGAGTTTAGGTTAAGAACCACCCAAAAGGAGTGTACTAAGGTTTAAACTTGCCAAACATGTTCTACAAAAGGTTCCCATAGTCATAATCCCATCTTTCGGATATTATCAGAGGAACGACTACTCGTATTCCAAAAATATTCTCAAGAGAGACTCTTATGAGTGTAGTATCGCGTAAAAATCGTATCAAATCTTACACTTGAATGACTTTCGCACTACGTCCTACGAATAGGCCAAGATGGGTTTGGTAAACTAAGGTCCTCGGCTTCTAAGGTCTATATGGGAAAAAGTAATGTCTAACCACAACTTACTTGTGTGACATTATTGATCTCAACATGACCTCCACCAAGTGAATGGGCTTGCAAGTCAACTTGCTAAGGAATAACTCCACACAAGTCGACAAGACTATGCCATTCTCCTATCCTAAGTGCACTCGAGTTCAGGTATAGAACTCATCTCACAAAGATCACCAAGCAGCCATAGCCAACCAACAGATACAACAATGATATGTACACAATGCAATAAGGTAAAGCAGGTAAATAAATAACTGTACAAAAGCATGAACACCCAATAAACAAACAAACTACAAAAGCTAGGAGGGACTCGCTTAGGGAAACCGGGTCCCCAGCAGAGTCGCCAGCTGTCGCAACCTGAAAAATACAGTGTGCGAAAAAACAACTGGCGAAAGAAAATAATGGAAGAGTCGCCACCGTGCGTTATTTATCCCAAAGGAGGGTAAGGAAACGCTCGAAGTAAACCTGAAAAGAGGAAAGGAAAAGACAAGGTCTCGCAACCAAATCTTGGGTTCGGGAGTCGGTTATGCGAAGGGAAGGTATTAGCACCCCTACGCATCCGTAGTACTCTACGGGATCCACTTTTGTAGTTCTTGTCTAAAGGGTGTGAGTTTATCTTGTGCTGTTTACTAAAAAAGGGGTTAAATGAAAATGACTCGCGCGGATGTCGCATCCACTGCATAGGTATCTCATCTGAATATGAGATTCAGAGTCTTCGTAGCTCGGCTGACCTATGGGTTGGGGGGATGTGTGCTCGCTAAGACACCGCGTCTTATGCCTACGTATCTCGTCTGGAATGAGAATCAGAGCAAGCCGTAGTTCGGCTAACTACGGGGTTAAGGATTATGTTTTGGGGGCGGACGACGTTACTATGCAATCTACCGGATGCTCGACCTTTGGAGACTTACTCACCTGTAGTAGAAGGAGTAAACGTGTGTTTAGGAGAAGAAAAATAAATGAAGGGTTAGGGTTTGGGATGCTCATGCAAAAAGGCAGTCCTTGATGAAGGAACCGCGCTACCTGCGGGGATACGAACACATACAAAACAAACATGTATAAAGTAAATGTGCCAACAAGGCAATCAGAATAAATTTCTCAAATGGTATCCCACAAGCAAAGTGGAATATCCAGCGAGCTATCCCTGCAAAAGTCATGTGAGCCTTCACAAAAACTCAACAAAAGGGTTAGTGAAACAAGATAAGGATTAGGAGAAAACATGCTATGACAAACGTAAGTCAGATTAGAGCAAAACAATATGGTTTTTCATGGATAACAGTATGGTTTCAGAAACCTCAAACCCTGTGGCATACACTTCAGAAATTAAACGATTAAGCATTCAAGGCATTATTTATACATTCATACATAATTATGAACCCGTGGGCAAAAACCTAATGAAATTCATCCATCATACCTCAAACATTCAGAGTATTCAACTTCAAAGCACAAAGGTAATGGGAATAAGGGCAAACCTGATTGGAAAGATCGGTTGAAATCAAATGGCACGGCTGGATTTGCAAACCAATGTTAGGGCTTGCTTGAGCTGAAAGTGTGTGAGTCAGATTGAACCTTTCAGAGTTGCCTGGAGGTTGCTCTGAACTCTGTTATCTCTTCTCTCACTATCTTTTTCCCCAGGGTTCTTCTCTCACTATCTTTTTCCCAGACAGGGTAATAGGAATAGAATGGCCTTTTGTTTCACTGAAACTTTGAATTTATAACTTGATTTTTGTGGACCCGTGGGCTCAAATGAGAGAGGTCCAAGTCCAAGATTTTTTTCTTTTATTTATTTATTTATTTTTATTTTTATTTTTCGTTTTTCGTTTTTTTTTTCAAAACACGTGGGCTTCGCCTAGCGAGCATGACAGCTCATGAACAAACTTTTGCTCCTTCAAGATTAACGTTTTGACTGACGAATAGACCCCAGTTGGAAGTAACTCAAGTCTTTCCCTTGTGTTGACTGATCATCTAAATAGAGCCCACAAAGTGTCCTGGATGATGTTCAAGCTTCTTGGATCCGATTCCGATTGCCATGATGAAATGAAAATGCTAAATGAGTTAAAAATGAATGCATGCATGAGGTGTAAAGCGTATGCTTCCAGGAAAAATGAAGGGTAAATTTTGGGGTATTACAAATGGAAAGACTCGAGCTGACGTAAAGATGCATGTATTGGGGAATATGCCAATACATCAAAACTATCCACAAAGGATACTTCGGATAAAAATCTGGACTCGGGTGGGGGATGTCCACGAAGGACTCAACTGAGGAGGAAAGCAACGAGATATTATCGATTACTGGGTAATAAACTCAAAGAGACATGTGATCAAAGACACCGGTATAAGGGTGACAGAACAACACGCTTTGGGAGAAGGAATATCTAAGACCGGTATAAGGGTGAGAGATATCGATCATCCAAAACATCTGAGGAGGATCTAAAAGGTATATCTCAACTCAGGAAAATCTGACTCCACAGGGGACAAATAGTCATAATAGGAAGCAGAAGGAAGGAACACCAGGGATACCGGTTACTGGGCATATAATAAGTGACCAACCAGGCGTGAATTGGGAACAAATCCAAGACACTCGTCATCCTAAAAGGAGGGTTGAAAAAGAAAACTCGATTTACAGGATGGACATTCAATTTCATAAGGAAATACAAATCTTACTCAACTGGGGAAGAAAAAGACTTCGACTGAAGAGTGCATGAGATATATTATCTATTACCGTCAGAATATAGATAACATACTCGCATGGAAGATTATCCACAACCGGTTACTGGGTTAATAAAGGATAGATCGACCGAAAAGAAAGGACATCGGGATACCAGTTACTCGGTATAAAATGATGACCAATCCAAAGGAGAAACAATCATTACCAATCAAAGGTAAATGAAAGATGACTCACTGGGGATACATTGACAAAAGCAATGATCCAGGAGATATATCACCGGTTACTAGGTGGTATACTCAAAAATGAAGGAATATCAATACCGAATATTGGATAAAGATAACCATCAAATAGGGGATTACATCTACCGGTTACTGGGTAGAAAACCACAGAAATAGGGCTTACAACTACCAGTTACTAGGTAGAAGGCCACAACATCCGCTGGGGAAGAGATGGAAAACTACTGATTACTGAGCAATTGAACAACTGAACCACAGGGAAACTGCAGGGGAATAACAAGAAATGAGTCAATCTAGGAACGAACTAGAGAGACACGATGAAATAAGACTCAACCCAATGAGGATATAACTCAGGGGAGTAATTCCATCCTAATATATAATTAGGGAGGAAACTGAAATAATAATCATCCACGAGGACATAACTCAGTGGGGAATGTAGAAAGAAAGATAGACACTTTTTGCTTATAGGGTTGACTCTATATGGAGAGATCATACACAAACATCTGCTTGGGGAAGAACTTTTCACAAATAGTAGGAAATAACAATCAAAGATATATGGCAAAGAATGCAACATGAATATCTGAATACTGTAATTATGCATGTATATGCATGGTTTATGTATGATTAATGCTGACAAACAGACATATCTAACACAAACAGGTCCAAGAAACAATGGACAGACATCCGGTATAACATCTCAAAAGAGAATGCCAAGCCCACAGGAGAAATCCAATCTGGTGGGGAGCATCAAATACCAGGAGACACAGACTGCTGCTAGGGGAACAAGCAGGGTTGCTGGGGATCAGAGACTGTTGTTGGGGATAAGCAAAGGTCACAACTACTAGGTGCTGGGGATCTCCCAATAATTCTTGGGAACTACTGAAGGAACACTTCTGCCGCTGGGAGAATGGAACAAATTACTCCGCTATGGAAGCTACAAAGTCACCGCCAGGGATTTGCTACTGAACAAACAAAAGATCCATCATGGAGGAAACTCTATTGGGGAGTTCAACACAGATAAGATTCCGTCATAGAAGAAACTCTACTGGGGAACTTATCAAGGGATGATGTGAAATTCTGTGGGGAACAACCACCAAACAGAAGTTCCAAACTTCTCACCCACTGGGAAGACATCTCATCTAAAGGGGGAGAACCACTGCTCCGCTGGGGATAGATACGACATCCTTACCACCAGCTCAACTTATAGGAAACTTTCCAATAAGGAGGGGAAAACAAATTATCATGCTCTGATCAAGCAACTCCACTGGGGAAGACTGAAGGCGATCATGCCGGGGATAATCTGCTGTGAGCAAACCCTTACGGGGATGAATTGTAAGCCAAACTTGCTGGGGAGAAGCTACAAGCCAACCTGCTGAGGATTTCCACTCATGTTGGGGATTCCTGCTTACTTTGCGGGAGATTTCCATTTACGATGAGGGAAGACCAACTTCCTCGATAGCATATTAACTTTTATCAATCTATAAGGTATTTTAGGTCAGTCCACCCAAAGGATGATAACCATATAATTGATAAAACACAGATGCTAGACTCAGACTCTATGGGGTTATGAGGATGGAGGTATACACATCTCCAAAAGATCAAGGCCAAAACTCCAGACTTTCTGGGGACTTGATTATGTATCACCTTTCTCTGTGCTCGCTGAGGAGACAACCTGAAAGATGATGAAGAGGGTATAAATATGCTAGGAATATGAACAAATGTCTTACCTTTTTGGAGATCGTACTATCCTTGGGAGAGCACTGAAGATACTCCATTTATCCTTTCAGTCATTGTGAATGTTCACTTTGTTTAAAAACAATTTGTAAAACTTTATTTGTTTAAAACAATGATATTTATCAATTAAAACATGCAAACATTTGTTGAACAGAAACAAATAAGAGTGCAAAGAAATGGATAAAGGCTCAAATTTATTTGATAGAATGGTGGTCTGCAAATGGCGAGACTCCATGGATCTTTACAAATCTGAAATTGGTGATATATATTGGAAAAAGGGCTACATTGAACATAATGACCATTTCTCCACCAACTCTGAATCTAATGTATTTGAAGCTTCAATTGACGATGACTGAGCGAGAATCTTTGACAGACGACAACTTGTAGAATACAGTCTTGTCAGGATGCAGTTACTTACAAAATCCCTAATTTTTGCCTAGATTGCCCCAGGGTGAGGTACTCAATCTAGCGGGATGTATATTTATTTTTCATGTCTCTAACTTTTTCCTGGACCGCCCTTTCGGGTTTTCAATCCACCGAGACGCTCATTTTTACCTAAGTCGCCCTTTCGGGTTTTCAACTTAGTGAGCTATTCTGTTTTTATTTTTAGGCGAAGTATTTCTTGATTGCATCTGAATTCACAGGGCGAGTGAAATCCTCCCCATCCATAGTTGTAAGTATCAAAGCACCGCCTGAAAAGGCTCTCTTAACAACATATGGACCTTCATAGTTTGGAGTCCACTTGCCCCTGGAATCGGGTGCGAAAGACAAGACTTTCTTGAGCACGAGGTCACCTTCTCGGAACATACGAGGCTTGACCTTCTTATCAAAGGCTTTCTTCATTCTTTGCTGGTACAACTGACCATGGCATATGGCAGTTAATCTCTTCTCTTCGATCAAGTTCAACTGGTCGTAACGACTCTGAACCCGTTCAGCCTCAGTCAACTTGGCTTCCATCAAGATCCTCATTGATGGGATCTCAACCTCCACGGGGAGCACAACCTCCATTCCATATACAAGGGAGAAAGGGGTTGCCCCTGTGGAAGTGCGGACAGATGTACGATAACCATGCAAAGAAAATGGCAGCATCTCATGCCAATCTTTGTACGTAACAACCATCTTCTGGATAATCTTCTTGATGTTCTTGTTAGCAGCTTCAACAGCCTCATTCATCTTGGGTCTGTAAGGAGAAGAATTATGATGTGCAATCTTGAAATCGCTACACAACTCTTTCATCATCTTGTTGTTCAAGTTAGATCCATTATCAGTAATGATCTTGTCTGGCACACCATATCGGCATATAAGTTAATTCTTGATAAACTTCACGGCCACCTGCCTGGTCACGTTCGCATACGATGTCGCTTCCACCCACTTGGTGAAGTAATCAATTGCTATGAGAATAAACCGGTGACCGTTCGATGCCTTAGGCTCTATCATGCCAATCATGTTGATTCCCCACATGGAGAAAGGCCATGGTGAGGAAATAACATTCAGAAATGTCGGGGGAATATGAATCTTATCCGCATAAATCTGACACTTGTGGCATTTCTTCACATATTGCAGTAGTCAGACTCCATTGTCAGCCAATAGTAGCCTGCTCTCAACATCTTCTTTGCCATGGCATGTCCATTGGAATGAGTACCAAATGAACCCTCATGGACTTCAGTCATCAATAAGTCTGCTTTGTGTCTATCCACGCATCTGAGAAAAATCATATCGAAGTTTCTCTTATAAAGCACATCACCATTCAGGTAGAAGTTGCCAGCTAATCTCCTCAAAGTCTTCTTGTCTTTCAAAGATGCCCCGAGCGGGTAAATCTGACTCTGAAGAAAACACTTGATGTCATAATACCACGGTTTATCATCTTTCACTTCTTCGACTGCAAATACGTGAGCTGCTCTATCCAAGCGCATCACAGTAATATTGGGGACTTCATTCCAAAATTTCACCATAATCATCGAAGCAAGCGCAGCAAGAGCATCTGCCATCCGATTCTCATCTCGAGGAATATGATGGAAGTCAACTTCAGTAAATAAAGTTGAAATCCTCCTCGCATAATCTCTGTATGGGATGAGGCCAGGTTGATTCGTCTCCCATTCACCCTTAATCTGGTTAACAACAAGGGCCGAATCACCATAAACATCAAGATGTTTGATTCTAAGATCAATATATTCTTCCAAACCCATAATACAAGCCTCATACTCCGCCATATTATTCATGTATTTGAAAGTTAGCCTTGCTGTAAAAGAAAAATGGGTGCCCTGAGGAGTAATAATCACTGCCCCAATACCATTTTCATATTGATTTACAGCGCCATCGAATACCATACTCCAATGGGAACCAAGCTCTGGCCCTTCATCGAGTGTAGGCTCATCACAATCTTTCATCTTCAAATACAGAATCTCCTCATCCAGAAAGTCGTACTGAATAGACTGATAATCCTCAATTGGTTGATGTGCCAAGTGGTCAGCCAAGATACAACCTTTAATAGCTTTCTGAGCTCGATACTCAATGTCATACTCAGACAACAACATCTGCCAACGGGCAATCCTCCCAGCTAAAGCAGGATTCTCAAAGATATACTTGATTGGATCCATTTTGGATATCAACCAAGTCGTGTGATTCAACATATACTGGCGTAAGCACTTAGCAGCCTAAGCCAAAGCACAACATGTCTTCTCAAGCATTGAGTACCGAGATTCACAATCAGTGAACTTCTTACTCAAGTAGTATATTGCATACTCTTTCTTCCCTGATTCATCTTGCTGACCTAATACACAACACATAGACTCTTTAAGCACTGTTAAGTACATAATCAAAGGTCTCCCTTCAACAGGCGGAGACAAAATCGGAGGCTCAGACAAATACTCTTTGATACTGTCAAAGGCCTTCTGGCAATCCTCGATTCAATCATGACGCTGATCTTTCTGGAGGAGCTTGAATATTGGCGCACATGTGGCAGTCATGTGGGATATAAATCTCGAAATATAATTCAAGCGGCCAAGAAAACCTCGGACTTGCTTCTCAGTTTTAGGCGCAGGCATCTCTTGTATTGCTTTGACCTTGGCAGGATCAACTTCAATACCTCTTTCACTGACAATAAAGCCCAATAACTTGCCGGAACGAACTCCAAATGTACACTTGTTCGGATTCAGACGGAGTTTGTACTTCCTCAAACACTGAAAAAGCTTCAACAAGTGCTCTACATGTTCAACTTCCATTTTCGACTTTGCAATCATATCATCAACATATACCTCGATCTCCTTGTGCATCATATCATGAAATAAGGTAGTCATAGCTTGTTGATACGTGGCTCCGACATTCTTCAAACCGAAGGGCATCACTCGATAACAAAATATTCCCCAAGGTGTGATGAATGTTGTCTTCTCCATATCCTCGGGTGCCATCTTGATCTTATTATAACCGGAAAATTCGTCCATGAATGAAAAGACATTGAATTTAGCTGTATTGTCTACCAACATATCAATATGTGGTAGAGGAAAATCATCTTTCGGACTAGCTTTATTCAAGTCTCTATAGTCCACACACATTCAGACTTTTCCATCTTTCTTAGGCACGGGCACAATATTGGCCACCCATTGAGGATATGTAGAAGTCACCAGAAACCCCGCATTAATTTGCTTCTGAACTTCTTCTTTAATCTTCACTGCCATATCAGGATGAGAACTTGTGAGCTTCTGCTTCACAGGCATACACTCAGGCTTCAAAGGCAGGAAATGTTGCACGATATCAGTATCCAGACCAGGCATGTCTTCATATGACCAGGCAAAGACGTCGACATATTCTCGTAGTAACTCAATCAACCCCTTCTTAATAGAGTCTTCCAGGAGTGCCCCAATCTTCACCTCACGAACACAATCCTCAGACCCCAAGTTGACTGTTTCCAGATTCTCGAGATGTGGCTGAATGATCTTCTCTTCGTGCTCAAATACAGGGAACTCAAAGTTGGGAGATGGTGTTGGATCATTATGTTCAATGGGTTTGATCAACCTGCATAATGATTTTGGATATAAAGAGATTTCAAAATTGAAACAAGGCAAATCATTATGCAGATGAAAAAGATTGATTTTATTCTCTTTTTAGGGTTTTTGGGTGATCACCAATTTCATGCAAAAAGCAAAAAGGGGAAATACTTTGGAAAAAACAAACATTTAACATGTAATTTTTGAATGAATATCATTGTATTAATGTGCCAACAACGTCATCACTTCTCCTTTTGGCATGGGAGAAGGGTTTTTAAACAAAAGTGAACACATTACGTGGACTTATGGATAACTGTTGGAACATCAACAGCGACCCAATTATTGCAGACTCCTCCAGGGATGACAAAGTTGCCAGAATCTTCCTCTGCATCATCTTCCACTATGGCAGTAGCCTTTTGGTCTTCAACAGTGTGGATGAAACCTCCACTTTGGAACAAACCACACTTGTTGAAAATGCCTGAAGAATACCCTATGCCAGCCCGAGATTTATTATCTTCCAGCTTAATCATTTGTCCTAAACCAGTAGTTGCGCCATGCTCAATGGCCAACTTCGCATCATTGTAGGATGCAAATGAAGAAGTTCCTTTCCTTGAAGGCTTAGCAATAGATAAGGCTTGAAACGGAGTTCCAACCTCATCCTCAGCGTCTATATAGGAAAAGGAAGACAAATGGCTTACCAAGAGAGCCTTCTCTCCCCCTATCACCACCAACTTTTTGTTTTTCACAAATTTTAGCTTCTGGTGTAGGGTGGATGTCACGGCGCCTGCCTCGTGAATCCATGGTCTGCCAAGCAAGCAGCTATATGATGGGTGAATATCCATGACCTGAAAAGTGATCTGAAAATCACTAGATCCGATCTTGATTGGGAGTTCAACTTCGCCAATCACAGTTTTCCTCGATCCATCAAAAGCTTTCACAACCACTCCACTATGCCTCATGGGAGGCCCCTGGTAAGAAAGTTTCGCCAGAGTGGATTTTGGCAACACATTTAGCGATGACCCTGTGTCTACCAACACATTAGACAAGGCATCATCCTTGCAATTCGTAGAAATGTGTAGAGCCAAATTGTGGTCTTTTCCCTCCTCGGGAAGATCAGCATCACAAAAACTCAAATTGTTACAAGCAGTTATGTTTGCAACAATGCTATCAAACTGTTCAATTGTGACATTGTGATCCACGTATGCCACGTCCAACACCCTCTGCAAATCTTCGCGGTGTGGCTCAGAATTCATCAGCAAAGATAGGATAAATATCTTTGATGGAGTTTGAAGCAGTTGATCAACAACATTATATTCGCTCCTTTTGATGAGCCTCAACATCTCATCATAGTCCTCTTTCAGAATGCCATGCTGGCCAACAGGGACAGGAGCTTTAGCGGATTTATCAACAACAAGTGTCGGACTCGGAGAAGAAAAAGTCTCCACAGGACTGGCAGCATTATCAATAGTATCAGTTCTTCTCAAGACGCCTACATGGGGTTTCGGCGGCACTGAAAAAACACGACAACTACGGGTCACACCACTAACGTCAGATATACTTACAATAGAAGTGGAGGGCAACGACACCTCCTTCCCATCTTCGAGCATAACCGCATTGTACCTGTATGGAACAGCTTTGTCTGAAGAGTATGGGACCGGGCCCGCTGGCTTGATAACAAGAGATGGAGAAACCTTCTTCTTGCTGCCATCGTACTTGACGACAACAAGTTCTGGTATTCTGAAAACAGGGGATATAACATTCACTTCATCCTCATCACGATTCTGAAGTATCTCGATCACACCCTGATCCAGCATCTCTTGGATGTCCTTCCTGACTTGGCGACATCCTCTCTCGTTGACAGTGCACACCTGACACCTGTCATGGTCATGCTCATAATGACTGTATCCACATAACAGTCTGTGCATCTCGACCAACGATTGCCTGATATGACTGACATACAGAACTTTATATTTGCCAGGGCAACCCTAGACCATATTCACAGTAGATTTCCCATGCTCGGGCAATGGGTTCTTCTTTACATTCGGACCTACGTCCTCGAAAAACAAAATCCCACTTCTCACAAGGTCTTGAACCTTGGTCTTCAAGGGATATCAGTTCTTTACATCATGTCTGGGAGCACCGGAATGATATACACAATGCAGCTCAGGCTTGTACCACCACTGAGGGTTGGCTGGTACAGTGGGTGGGTCACATGGAGTGATCAACTTTCTATCTATCAATGAAGGATAGAGTTTAGCATAGGTCATTGGAATTGGATCAAAAGTGTCCCTCTTCCTATCGTAGCTGGTGCTGGTATTGTTGTTGTTTCGAGGCTGGTAGGCCTGCTGTTGTGGATGATGCTGTTGTTGATATTGTTGATGTTGTTATTGTTGATGTTGATAATGTTGAGCTTCCTTGAAGGCAGGTGCTATATGAGCCACCTGGTACTAGTTACTGGCAGGGCGAACAGTCTTCCTCTTCACAGAGGGTCTTTGTTTGATATGGGAAGACACAACATGTGCCTCTCCCTCCTTCTTCTTTGCAAAAGTCCCATAACGCTTTGCAGAAGAGCCTTCATCCCTGGTCAGACGTCCTTCCCGGACTCCTCCTTCTAGCCTCATCCCCATGTTCACCATTTCAGTGAAGCCCGAGGGAGCACTAACAATCATCCTCTCGTAGTAAAATGAACTCAAGGTCTTCAAAAAGATCTTGGTCATTTCCTTCTCTTCGAGTGGGGGCACAATCTGTGCGGCCAATTCACGCCACCTCTGGGCGTACTCCTTAAACGTCTCCTTCTCCTTCTGGGACATAGCCCTTAGCTAGTCCCTATCGGGAGCCATATCAACATTGTATTTATACTGCTTGAGGAAAGCTTCACCAAGGTCGTTGAAGGAGCGGATGTTCGCACTATCCAGACCCATATACCATCTGAGTGCGGCACCGGACAGGCTGTCTTGGAAATAGTGGATAAGGAGTTGATCGTTCTCGGTTTGAGTTGACATCTTGCGTGCGTACATCACAAGATGGTTGAGAGGTTAAGTGTTTCCCTTATACTTTTCAAAGTCAGGCACTTTGAACTTGATAGGGATTTTAACGTTGGGCACGAGGCACAACTCAACATCAGATTTACCGAAGAGGTCATTCCCTATTAGAGTCTTCAGTTCCTTGCGCAGCTCAAGGAATTGGTCATTCATAGCATCCATTTTTTCATAAACATCTGGGCCCTCAGATGGCTCAGAGTGATAAATGGTGTCTTCAACTCTCGGTAACGTGTGCACAACGGGAGGTAGCACAGCAAGGACCGGGCTAGATGCCGGCAGAGAAGCAAAGGTCGGAGCGAGACCCTCAGGCACAAAATTTGTGGGCATCCCCCAGGGAAACCCGGATGGTATAGCAGGAGCGAAATAAGCAGTGGTGGCAAGCACAGTAGAGGAAGCAACCTCTGAGATGACTGTCCTCTGGGGAGGAGTTGCAGGTGTTGGAGACGACTGGCTTTGGGCAGCCAAGACTGACTCCATCATGGCAGTCAACCTGGCTACTTCCTCCTTCAATTCTCTGTTTTCTTGTTCAAGATGATCCATCAGCTTTGGTAGATTGGTCCTGGTGTTATACCGGTGCGTCAATTTATCTTCAAAATAAATGAAGAACACCGAGTTAGACTACTGATCGAGAAACTCTGAACAAAACCTGCTTATGCACATGATGCATGCAATGCTTGTGCATATGATTTATTTTTATTTTTAGGAACTTTATAGAGATCTATTTGCAAATATTTGGAAATATTAATTATTTTAGACATATAATGGAATATTCGTATCAATAATATTTGGAAGAATTTTTACACCAAAGAAGTACAGTCTTGGTCACCAAATACAATACAAGAGAGAAGGAAAATGAACATCCTATGGAACCCTAGAAACAATCTTCCAAAGCTCTCGAGACCGGAAGATAAGCCGCACAAAGCCTCTTCACCTCTCTCTCATAGGCTGCCTCCATATCTGCCTTATCCTTGGCGAGTCGATCATACTTCCTCTTCCAAAACTTGGACGACTGAGGAAGAAGAGAAGTCACCACATCATCGGGCTCATCAATAATCTGATGCTCTAGAAACTCTATCACATCATCCTTATCTCTGAGTTGTTGAAGTAGCTCTTCTCGCTCACGGACCCAAGCACACGAACAGTCTTCATCTCTCAACTCCTCTACTCCTTGGTTAGGGAGGGTTGAAGGCCCAACCATAACCATATGTGTAGGTCTCGGATAGTCATAGGGCATGCGGTACTCAGAAGCTCTCCTCCTCACCCAAGAGGTGTAGGGTTCCAAAGCAATACAATTCTTCGGACCAAGCTCTTTTCTTCCCTTCCTATGAACTTTGCGCCAAGCGCGGACCATTCTGCCCTTCAAGTTCTGGGGATCTTTACCCTCTTGAAAGAACACACCTTCTAAGAAAATGTTATTAGGTTTATCCTTTAAGGGGAACCCAAGCTGACGGCGAGCCAAAACAGGGTTGTAATTAATTCCACCACATGTACCAAGAAGAGGCACATTGGAGAATTCACCACAAGAATCAATGATCTGGACACCATCATACACATGGTTATACCAAGAGATATCATCATTAGTGAGAGACATAAGTCTCGTGGACTACCATAGACATCCTTTGTTCTCCTTGAAGGCGAGCGTTTGAGGCAAGTGTGAAATAAACCACTTGTACAACAGAGGTAAACAACACAGAATGGTACCACCACCCTTTGCATTCCTCATATGCAAAGAGAAATAAGTGTCACCCAACAGAGTCGGAACGGGATTAAGAGTAGAGAAAATCCTAATAGCATTCACATCCACAAAATTGTCGATGTTGGGGAATAACACTAGCCCATAGATGATAAGTACAAATATGGCTTCAAAGGCGTCCTCACTCATGGCCTTCCCAAACAAAGTAGCTTGGGCAATGAGAAAATCAGACGGGAGACCTTGAATTCCACCTTTGGTAGTCATATGAGCAACAATATCAGATACATCTTGTAGGTGTTTAATTGGCTGCATTGTATGGTAAAACACTAGCTGGATTCTAATGTCTTGACTGATGTCATGATATGCTGTGGAGATGCTTGTTTGACTGCATTGTAAGTTAGATTATCTAGCTGTACTCTGATGTCTTGGCTGATGTCATGACATTCTGAGTAATGTACTCCAGGATTAGCTAATACAAGATTTATTGAATGTCAAACTGGATGTTATGACATTCATCCCTGTCAGCAGATACTGAGGAATAGAACAGTTGGTGTTCTGTTAGAACTCAGTATTTATTTTCAGTCTGGTTATCAAGGAAATACCAGGCCTGGCGTAAGGCCTACTGTCTGAATGTCAAACTAGATGCTATGACATTCATCATTGACAGCATATACTGAACAATAGGCAGAGTGGTTTTCTGCTACACTTCAGTATGTATCTCAGTCTGTTCTCCAGGAGGATAACAAACCTGACATAAGGCTAATTGTGTAAATGTCAAATTGGATGTCTTGACATTTATTAATGTACGCTGATACTGAGGTACGGACAGATTGGTCCTGTACAGTTCAACAAATTTGTACAGTCTATTTTCAGGAAAAACAGACTTAGCATATGGTCCTTGATTTGGATGTCAAACTGAATGTTGTGACATTCATTCCTGACAGCATATGCTACATTGTAGGTTGTTTAGTTTTTCTGTTTCAGCATTTTTCTCAGGCTATTCTTCAGGGATTCAACAGCTGAGAGAAAATCCAGGAAACCAACAACCAAGCTACATTTAATGAACCTAACAAATAGCCTATTTGTTAGTAACCTAGATGTGGAATTTAGGGGAACTCGCGTGACCTAAAATTCAGGAGAATACAAGTACAAGGCCCAAGTGTTGCAATATAAAAGAATGGCAATCCTTCATTCAGAGCTGGGGATTTTGAGGCGTGAAGATTTAGTGTGTTCATCATACTTCACTGCTGTATTTTTTGTGAGTCTTGTATTAGACATATCTTGTAAGCCAAGCTATTATCACATAGATGATTGCATTGGTATAGGGTGTTCATTGAGTTGTAAGTGTTGTGTCACTCTAAGATTTTAAGCGTGAGTGCTGTGTATCTTGATTAAAGCTGTTAAGCACAATCAAGAGTTGTTTGAAGTGTGACTTCATAATTGTCTTTAATATTGATTAAAGGTAGTAATCACTGAGGTGATTGAGGGGGAGTGAGTAGGAACTCTGATCTTAGTGTAAGATTGAAATTGCATTGGGTAGGGATTAAGTGAAGAGTTGTAAACGGGGGAGTTTAGCTATGAATTAATACTACTAATAGTGGATTTCCTCCATGGCTTGGTAGCCCCCAGACGTAGGTCATGTTGGACTGAACTGGGTAAACAATTACTTGTGTTATTTACTGCACTTACTTTTAAGTTCTGCATAATTCTTGTCTGTGTAGAATTGGATGTCATAACAACCCGTGTGACATTAAAAGTCTGATAACTAGAATTTCAATTGGCATCAGAGCAGGCACCCTGCCTGTTAATTTCTGGGTGAGATCTAGGGAAGTTACTTTCTAGTACCATGGACAAGGATATAAGACACTCAAATAGACCACCCATGCTGGATGGTTCTAACTATGATGACTGGAAGCCTCGTATGATAGCCTTCTTAAGGTCTCTAGATAGCAAAGTCTGGAGAGCTGTCAACAAAGGATGGGAACATCCAACGAAGACAGGTGAAGATGGAGGTAGTATGCATATTCCTGAAGAAGAGTGGGACAAGGAGCAAGAGGCATTAGCCCTTGGAAATTCTAAGGCCTTGAATGCATTGTTCAATGGAATCAGTAAGAACATCTTCAGACTGGTGCACCAGTGTGAGCTGGCTAAGGAAGTGTGGGATACCCTCAAGGTAACTCATGAAGGTACCTCCAAGGTGAAGATGTCTAAACTTCAAACGCTGACCACCAAGTTTGAAAATATGAGGATGAAAGAGGATGAGACTATTCATGACTTTCACATGAATATTCTTGAGATTGCAAACACCTCTGGTGGCTTAGGGGAGAAAATGGCTGAAGAGAAACTTGTAAGAAAGATTCTCAGGTCATTACCTAAGAGATTTGCCATGAAGGTCACTGCAATAGAAGAGGCTCAAGATATCTGCAAGATGAAGGTGGATGAGCTCATTGGTTCTCTCCAAACCTTTGAAATGGGCATGTGTGAGAATGTTGAAAAGAAGAACAAAAGCATAGCTTTTGTATCAAATACTGAAGAGGAGTCAGAAGCAGGATATACTGGAGGTGATGAAAGCATATCAGAAGCCATAACCATTCTTAGGAGACAGTTCAACAAGTTCGTGAAGAAGATTGATCAAAGAGGTAGACCAAATGTCAAGAACACCTCGTCTGACATCAGGAAGAGATCAACTTCTGAAGAAAAGTTCAACCAAGGAAAGGGAATCCAATGTCATGGATGTGAAGGCTATGGACACATTAGAGTTGAATGCCCTACTTACCTCAAGATGCAAAAGAAGGGGCTAGCTGTCTCATGGTCTGAGGGAGATTCTGAAAGTGAATCTGAAGGAGAATCTGCTAAACATGTCACTGCACTAACGAGTGTTTGTGCCACTGATGATGACTCAAGTGCAGATGAACTGACCTTTGATGAACTTGCTGTAGCTTATAAGAAGCTATGTGTCACCAGTGCAGAAGTGCGTGCACAAGGAGAAAAGTAGAAGAAGCTCATCAAGGAGCTGGAAGATGAGAGACAGAAGCATCTGACAGTCATAGAGGGTCTAAATGGTGAGATAACCTTGCTGACCTCCAAGCTGGATCAAATGACTAAATCCATCAGAATGTTGAATAAAGGAACTGACACCTTGGAAGAAATCCTAAAGGTGGGACAGAAGTCTGGAACCATATCTGGTTTAGGCTTCGTGAAAAAATCCTCAGCTGAACTCAAACGCCCAAAGGCTAAAGTTCAGAAATTCAAGCGGAGGTCACACCCAATGTCTCAACATCAGGGAACCAGGATGAATAATCATCAGAAGAGGAAATTCCAGAAATGGAGATGTCACCACTGTGGTAGGCTTGGCCATATAAAAGCCTTCTGCTACAGGCTTCATGGTTACCCTAACCAAGCCCCTCATGTCAGACCTAAGCATAAGACATATAGGCACTATGTCCCCATCAAGAAGCGACAATGGTATGCTAGGTTAGCTCACACAGCTCTGAGGGCATCTACCAGAGAAGACTGGTACTTTGACAGTGGCTGCTCAAGACATATGACTGGTATGGAGAATATATTGGTGGATATACAACCTCACATTACCAGTTATGTGACCTTTGGTGATGGTGCTAAAGGAAAAATAAAAGGTGTGGGTAAGCTAGACTGCTTTGGAGTCCCAGAACTGAATAATGTATTGTTAGTAAAAGGACTGACGGCCAACCTCATCAACATAAGCCAGCTATGTGATCAAGGATACTATGTTCAGTTCACTAAGGAGCTATGTGTCGTGACAAATGGAGATAATCAAGAAGTTATGAGAGGATCCAGATCCAAAGATAACTGTTATCTGTGGGAACCTAAGCTCTCAAACTTTTCCACAATGTGCTCCTCTGCCAAAGAAGAACAGGAGGTGAAGCTGTGGCATAGACGCCTTGGTCATCTACACTTAAGGGGAATGAAAAAGATCATATCCAAGGAAGCAGTTAGAGGCATCCCAAAGCTGCTTATTGATGAAGGAAGAGTCTGTGGAGAATGCCAGGTGGGCAAGCAAACCAAGATGTCTCATCCGAAGCTGGGACATCCTACAACTTCCAGAGTTCTGGAACTGTTGCACATGGACTTAATGGGACCTATGCAGGTTGAAAGTCTGGGTGGAAAGAGATATGCATTTGTGGTGGTTGATGACCATTCCAGATACACTTGGATAAACTTCATCAGAGAGAATTCAGATACATTTGATGTCTTCAAAGGGAAAAGGACAGTTGTGTTGTCCGAATTAGGAGTGATCATGGTGCAGAGTTCAATAATTCCAAGTTTGATGAGTTCTACTCGTCTGAAGGAATAAGTCATGAGTTCTCCTCTCCTATAACTCCTCAGCAGAATGGGATAGTTGAAAGGAAAAATAGAACTATTCAAGAATCTGCCAGAGCTATGATTCATGCAAAGAAGCTCCCTATGCACTTTTGGGCTGAAGCGATGAATACCGCTTGCTATGTTCACAATAGAGTCACCTTGAGAAAAGGAACCTCCTCCACTCTGTATGAAATATGGAAAGGCAGAAAACCCACTGTGAAGTACTTTCATATCTTTGGAAGTAAATGCTACATTCTCACAGATCGTGAATAGAGAAGGAAAATGGATCCCAAAAGTGATGAGGGTATATTCCTAGGATACTCAACTAACAGCAGAGCGTACAAAGTGTTCAACTACAGGACCCATGTCCTGATGGAATCCATAAATGTTATTGTGGATGATAAAGAGGAAGGAATCGATGTCATAGAGGATGTTGGAACATTCCTTGATACTACAACAGACAAACCAGTCAAGTCTGAAGAAGTACAGGAGACCCCTACTGAATATGAGGTAGATGCACCCACCAAAATGACATCTATCAGAATTCAGAAAGACCACCCTAAGGATCTTATCATAGGAGATCCCAATAGTGGTGTGACTACCCGATCAAGGGAAATTAGCTCAAATTCCTGTTTTGTATCCAAGGTTGAACCAAAAAATGTGAAAGAAGCTCTGGATGATGAATATTGGATCAATGCCATGCAAGATGAACTGGAGCAGTTTAAAAGGAATGAAGTATGGGAGCTAGTTCCACGACCTGAAGGAACTAACATCATTGGTACCAAGTGGATCTACAAAAACAAGTCTGATGAGAAAGGAGTAATTACTAGGAATAAAGCAAGACTAGTAGCTCAAGGATACACTCAAGTTGAAGGGGTTGATTTTGATGAGACATTTGCACCCGTTGCTAGGCTTGAGTCAATTAGATTGTTGTTAGGTGTAGCATGCATTCTGAAGTTCAAATTGTTCCAAATGGATGTGAAGAGTGCATTCTTAAACGGCTACTTAAATGAAGAAGTCTATGTGGAACAACCGAAAGGGTTCTGTGATCCTAACCAACCTAAACATGTGTACAAGTTGAGGAAAGCCTTGTATGGGTTGAAGCAAGCACCTAGAGCTTGGTATGAAAGGTTGACTGAATTTCTGACCTCAAATGGATACAGAAAAGGTGGGATAGATAAGACCTTGTTTGTGAAGGATGAAGATGGCAAAATCATGATTGCTCAAATCTATGTGGATGATATAGTTTCTGGTGGAATGTCAGAGCAAATGGTACAACAGTTTGTTCACCAAATGCAATCTGAGTTTGAAATGAGGCTGGTTGGGGAACTGGCTTATTTTCTTGGAATGCAAGTCAACCAAATGGAGGATTCTATGTTTCTCTCCCAAAGCAAGTATGCCAAAAACATAGTTAAGAAGTTTGGTATGGATAATGCTAGGCACAAGAGAACTCCTGCACCTACTCATCTAAAGTTAACCAAAGATGATGGAGGGCCCAGTGTTGATCAATGTTTGTATAGAAGCATGATAGGTAGTCTTATATACCTAACTGCAAGTAGACCTGACATTTCCTATGCAGTTGGAGTGTGTGTTAGATACCAAGTAGAGCCCAAAGTGAGCCACTTGAATCAAGTCAAGAGGATTCTCAAGTACATCAATGGGACTTGTGATTATGGGATGTTGTACTCACATGGTTCTGAGCCTGTCCTATCTGAGTACTGTGATGCTGACTGGGCTGGGAGTGCTGATGACAGAAAAAGCACATCAGGAGGATGTTTCTTCTTGGGAAACAATCTCATATCATGGTTCAGCAAGAAGCAGAATTGTGTATCCCTGTCCACTACAGAGGCTGAATACATAGCAGCTGGAAGCAGTTGTTCCCAACTGGTTTGGATGAAACAGATGCTCACTGAGTACAATGTCTCTCAAAATGTCATGACATTGTTCTGTGATAATCTCAGTGCCATCAATATTTCCAAGAATCCCATCCAACACAGCAGGACCAAACATATTGACATTAGACATCACTTTATCAGAGATCTGGTGGAAGACAAAGTGATTACCTTGGAACATGTAGCCACTGAACTCCAACTGGATGACATATTTACAAAGGCTCTAGATGCTACTCAGTTTGAAAACTTAAGGGGCAAACTGGGAATATGTATCTCTGAGAACTTATAACAACCAATGGTGTTTGGGATGTATTGTTTAATATCTCTGCCTATTAAACAATTGGAAGTGTGCTCTGATTGGTCAACAGATCATAGCTTTGTCACTTGCAACAAGTGTGGCAACAAGAGGTTAAGGAGATTTCCTAACTTGAGGCAGCCTATGCACCTGCAGGAGTTCAAGGACAATGCTCATGCAGGAGTGGTTCTGGATGTCAGACACAAAGTCATGGCATCTGATATGGTGGTACCTACTGTAAAGCAAGAGTGTGTGACTACTTGATCAAAGTTGTGAAGCAAGATCAAGTGGGTGTTGACTTGGTTGAAACTATGAAGTAAAACCAAGACTGTAATTCTGTTTATTTTATGTGGATCCGTAATTTGAAGTGTTGCTTTGGCAACATTTTTGACAAAAAGGGGGAGTAACAGGTGATACCCCAGGACAACAGATTGTTTTGTTAAAACAGATATTCATGACAGATTTAAGATCCCTTACTATGCAGCTGATGTTCCACTTCTATGAGAGTGAGTAAGTGTATGTGTGCTGCAATTAGAAGTTTTTATTTAACTTCGTGCTGCTATGTGAAGTTTTTATTTAACTTCCATCTGTGTGAGTGTGCTGCTACTCTGAGTGTATTAGCTAGGTTAATTTCCTGCTAGATGTATGTTTTCCGCTGCTATGGACTCTGTTGTGAGACCAAAGTGTTTTAGCCAAAAATTTGCTAAAGGGGGAGTTTGTAGGTGTTTAATTGGCTGCATTGTATGGTAAAACACTAGTTGGATTCTAATGTCTTGACTGATGTCATGACATGCTGTGGAGATGCTTGTTTGACTGCATTGTAATTAGATTATCTAGCTGTACTCTGATGTCTTGGCTGATGTCATGACATTCTAAGTAATGTACTGCAGGATTAGCTAATACAGGATTTATTGAATGTCAAACTGGATGTTATGACATTCATCCCTGTCAGCAGATACTGAGGAATAGAATAGTTGGTGTTCTGTTAGAACTCAGTATTTATTTTTAGTCTGGTTACCAAGGAAATACCAGACCTGGCGTAAGGCCTACTGTCTGAATGTCAAATTGGATGCTATGACATTCATCATTGACAACATATAATGAACAATAGGCAGACTGGTTTTCTGCTACACTTCAGTATGTATCTCAGTCTGTTCTTCAGGAGGATAACAGACCTGACATAAGGCTAATTGTGTAAATGTCAAATTGGATGTCTTGACATTTATTAATGTACGCTGATACTGAGGTATGGACAGATTGGTCCTGTACAGTTCAACAAATTTGTACAGTCTATTTTCAGGAAAAACAGACTTAGCATATGGTCCTTGATTTGGATGTCAAACTGAATGTTGTGACATTCATTCTTGACAGCATATGCTATATTATAGGTTGTTTAGTTTTTCTGTTTCAGCATTTTTCTCAGGCTATTCTTCAGGGATTCAACAGCTGAGAGAAAATCCAGGAAACCAACAACCAAGCTACATTTAATGAACCTAACAAATAGCCTATTTGTTAGTAACCTAGATGTGGAATTTAGGGGAACTCGCGTGACCTAAAATTCAGGAGAATACAAGTACAAGGCCCAAGTGCTGCAATATAAAAGGATGGCAATCCTTCATTCAGAACTGGGGATTTTGAGGCGTGAAGATTTAGTGTGTTCTTCATACTTCACTGCTGTATTTTTTGTGAGTCTTGTATTAGACATATCTTGTAAGCCAAGCTATTATCACATAGATGATTGCATTGGTATAGGGTGTTCATTGAGTTGTAAGTGTTGTGTCACTCTAAGCTTTTAAGCGTGAGTGTTGTGTATCTTGATTAAAGCTGTTAAGCACAATCAAGAGTTGTTTGAAGTGTGACTTCATAATTGTCTTTAATATTGATTAAAGGTAGTAATCACTGAGGTGATTGAGGGGGAGTGAGTAGGAACTCTGATCTTAGTGTAAGATTGAAATTGCATTGGGTAGGGATTAAGTGAAGAGTTGTAAACGGGGGAGTTTAACTCTAAATTAATACTACTAATAGTGGATTTCCTCCCTGGCTTGGTAGCCCCCAGACGTAGGTCATGTTGGACTGAACTGGGTAAACAATTACTTGTGTTATTTACTGCACTTGCTTTTAAGTTCTGCATAATTCTTGTCTGTGCAGAATTGGATGTCATAACAACCCGTGTGACATTGAAAGTCTGATAACTAGAATTTCACATCTATATGCAACAGATCAACAATCTCTTGAGAAGAAGGAACTCTCTCCAAACCACTGAATGAAAACTGATCCAAGATAGGTACACCCACAAGATAGGCATACTCCTCAAGCGTAGGCAAAAGCTGGAAATCCGGGAAAGTGAAGCAACGGTACAAGGGATCATAGAACTGCACCAACACACTCATCAGACCTTCATCTACCTGAGTAGAAAGAATAGATAAAAGCTTCCCATGGCGAGCTTTGAACTCCAAGGGATCTAATACATAGGATGCCAAACTCCTTAACTCTTTCAAGTTGGGTTGTCTGAAACTGTACTTCTTCGTATTCCTTCTTTGCTTATCCATGTCTGAAAATTTTTAAATAGACCTCTTAAGTTCCTTGAATTTTTTTTTGTTGATCATATGGATGCAAATGAATGCATGAATGCATGGATGTAACAATCACACTCAAGGATCAAGCAAGTCACACCACACAAAGGTCACAGGATGGATCAAGTCATCCTCAATATCAACCATCCATTTTGGTGGATTGTGGTTTACACCTTATTAACACCCAAGTTCCATTGATATTAAGGATATATGAGAACGGATCAACCACGAATCAAGGGTTTGTTGCAAGTAACGAGCATGGAGTCTCAGTTAAGAACCACCCAAAGGGAGTGTACTATGGTTAAACCTGACAATCATGTTCTAAAAGAGGTTCCCATAGTCATCATCTCATCTTTCAGATATTATCGGATAAACGACTACTCGTATTCCAAAAATATTCTCAAGAGAGACTCTTATGAGTGTAGTATCGCGTAACAATCGTATCAAATCTTACACTTGAACGACCTTCGCACTACATCCTAAAATAGACCAAGATGGGCTAGGTAATCTAAGGTCCTTGGCTTTTAAGGATCCTATTGGAAAGAGTAATGCCTAACCACGACTACTCGTGTGACATTATTGATCCCAATAAAACCTCCACCAAGTGAATGGGCTTGCAAGTCAACTTGCTAAGGAATAACTCCACACAAGTCAACAAAACTATGCCATTCTCCTATCATAAGTGCACTCGAGTTCGGGTATAGAACTCATCTCACAAGAGACCACCAAGCACACAAGCAATTGATATATATCAAGCAATTCATACATTACAAACAATACAGTCATCCCAAATTTGCACAAAAAATATGTCACAAGTAAATATAAACATACAATACAACAAAGGCAAAAAGTAGGCTAAACCCACTAGGAAGGTGGCCTTCCCCAGCAGAGTCGCCACTTTTCTGCAGCGGGGTATTCGTTACCTTTAGATTTATTGACTAAATCAAAAGTAAATCATACAATTCGAGTCACCACCGCACTTCTATTTATCCAAAGGAAAGGTTAGAAAGCAAACAAAAACCAAGAAGTTTTATCAAATCAAAAACTAATAAAAATATCAGAGATTTGGGTAAGGGGGTTGGTTATGCAATGGGAAGGTTTTAAGCACCCAAAACATCCTTAGTACTCTAAGGGAGCCCTTTTTGCAAAGTGTATTGTAGGTTGGTATTTGTGAAAATATTTGTGCAAACATGATTGGGGGGATGAGAAAAGAATATACAAATTATTTACAATTTGTTGTTTGAATGGATGAATCCATTGCCTACGTACCATCACAAAGTTAGGATCAAAACCTCATAGTTCGGGGTAAAAATCTCAAAAGAAGTTGGTGAATTGATTTGATCAAAAGCCTTAAGGTATTTTGTTATCAAAGGAAGAAAACTCAACCTAAACCAACAATCCACCATGTGAGGAGAGCTTCAACATACTAGTGAGGGATCCACCCTATAATAAGTATGGAAGACTTATAATCCAATCACTAACGATAAGGTGAGGTTTACATCAACCACCATGATAACTCAAACCTATGACTAATGTTTATGAAAAGTTTTTAATAAAGGTGGTCATTGGAACCACAAAAATCACTTGAAGTGAGTTGTATTTACAAGTTAGAAGTATTCACAAAATGGAGTCAAAGTTGACTTAAGATTCAATTCAAAATAAGTATTAAATGAAAAGAGTTTGAAAAATCAAAGGCATATAGCCTAGGTTTCTAGTTTTGAAAATAATGTTAATGTTTGCACAAAATGAGTTTGGCTTGGGTTAGAGTGGAGAGAAGAAGAGAAGGGCTAGTCCTAAACATGCAAAGATGAGAGAAGAGATAAAACCCTTAGAGTTCCTTTCTTGAGATCATAAAAGATGATTCAAGATGCTCCTTTCCTTTGGACTTAGCAAGCAACAAGCAATCAAAACAATTAAACATTCAAGCTCCTAGGATCTCCAATTGGCTTGTCTCTCTTAACTTGGTTATCCATGACAATGGTCCTTCTTACTATCTCAAGTTTGGATTCCCTATCACACAAGAACAAACAATCAAGAAGTTCACAATGTAATAAGAGGAATGGACAAAGAGAGTTTAGATTAAGGGTCCTTTCAAGTCAACTTCAAGATTTAAGCATTCTAAATGCATGAGGCCTAGTTGCTCTTCAATCAATTTTAGCATTCTAAAGGCATGAGGCCTAGTTGCTCTTGAACTCCATTAAGCATAGGTAAGGTCCTAATTTTAAGTCCTTTCTCCTTTTTGCATTGGGTTCACACAAACAAAGACAAAACAAACACAAGGCAATAATATATTTACACAATAATATGCTCAAGTGAGCAAAAGGAAAATAGCACAAACATAAAAATGAGCTCAAATGAGAAAAAGGAAAAGACAATATGAATAAATGAGCAAGAAATTAAATTGCATTAAAGTAAATTGCAAGAATTAAATGCTTGAATTAAAAGTTAGTAATTAGTAGTTAATGTTAGTGTGCCATAAGGCAATTTAGCGCTATGTTAAGCAATCGTAAGTGGACTAATGTAGTAGTCACACCTATCTGAGGCCGGTCAATAAAACTATAGGCAAATAAACACAAGTTAGAGATCATGACTAGTAAGCCAAACTCCTACAACTTGTCATGCCAAAAGAAAAGAAGAATGACCTTGTATGGATTTTTTAGGTTTTTTGCTTGACCAAGAAACAACCTATCTTGGACACAAAGCAATTCACTTAATCTTTGATCAAGTTGAATTTGATTTGGATCAAAGAAGGTTAAACCTCTCATATGTCAAGGCTAACCACAAATCATTAACTCATTGGTCAAAAGAAAAAGAAAAAGATGAGAGATGAAGATTGAATGTACAAAAATGGAAATTCAGATGACATAACCAAAACACAATGATCAAATGTGAATGGAATCAACATCAATCAATTGTAAACAGGAGTGAAATGAAGATTAGAAGTCAAGAAAGGTCAAACATATTTTTGGTATTTTTTGGAATTAAAATAATACATAAAATAAAATGAACAAAGTAAGGTCAAACTTCAAATCCAATTCAAATCAACTTGGATAAGTGCAATTGGATCATCATAAGTCTAACATGGTCAAACAAGGTTTGACAAATTTTCTCAACATTTTTTGAAAACATAAACTATTTTAAAATCAATTAAAAGCATTAAAATATAACACAAATGAATTAAAATCTCAAATAAATCTCAAATCAATTAAGAAATTGATGAGAATATTTTCATAGACTTATCATGATCCAAATGTGTTAAGGAAATATTTTTGGAATTTTTGAATATCTAAAAGTATTTAAAATGAATTAAAAATAATTAAAAACAAAATAATTCACAAAAAATATTAAGTGGAATCACAAAAATAATAAAAAATCAGATTATGAAACTAGAATTTAAGAGAATTTTTTTGCAATTAGTCCCATATTTTTGTGATTCCAAATAAAAGAGTTATGAATTTTTGAAAATAAAAGGAATTAAAGAAAATAAAACAGAAATTAAAAAGACTGGAAAAATCCACAGCGCTTGGATCAACATTCATTAATTGATGTGGATGATCCTAAGGCTCTCAGGCGCGCGCTCATCATGGACACAAGTCAAACGCGTTGCAAAATGTTTTAAAACAAGTCAAATGAAATAAAGGCTCAGATTAGATCATAGCAATTAGATCCAACGGCCAAAGAGAGTTCCACATGGGGACGGTGGTGGAAACCACCGTCTTCTCCGGTGAGCAAACGAATTCCGGCCACCAGTTGCAGGTTTTGCAACCTCAACCAAACCACACGTGCCTTATACCAAATTAAAGCTGGGGTGATGTACATCACCCATGTAACCTTGGATTTCTCTCAAGATCCCTATGGAAGGAGAAATCTGAGATGGAAAATCCAGGTGTTCAATCTGCAGTGCATCAATTCATGAAATTAAAGCCACCATTGGCTTGCCTCTCACACAAGGACTTCAGAGAAACAAACAAACACAAGAAAAGCACAATATATAGTGAGATTCGAATCAAAACAGTTGATATGTAAACCTTTGAAGTGCAGCTTTGATGAGCACGATCCAACCAAACTCTTGCTTGCAGCTTGATCTTGAGGTATGGTATGAGTGCAAGGCTAAGGAGTAAGTGTTGAAGATCAACTGATTTTATTGAAATTCAAACTTGAAAAGAGAAATGAAAATTCAAAATTCCTTTGGTGAGAGGTTAGGATTCAATTTCTGCAGAGCTTTAGGCGCCTTCAGGTTGAGAAATGAATTAAGCATGGCATGTATTTATAGTTGAAGTTGCAAGGAATGTGTGATGAATCCGTGTGCATGAAGCTTTGGGTCCTCCATGCATGGGCCTGTACAGGCGCATGTGAGGCCCAAAAGCTGGTGGAAATGAATTCTGAGCACATACCAAATGGAAATGGAGGTGTGAATTGAATGGCATTTGCTTGTGTAAGAAGGTTTCATGTGAAATGCATAAATGGTCACAAATATTCCACTCTTCGAAAGTACCATTTGGAAAATCCAAACATAGGCATATGGGTAATGGTTGGAAAAGTCTTGACATAAGGAACAAAATCTATGTTGAACAAAAATCCATTTGGAGTTTGGAAAACTGTGAAAACGGGTCATGAAGTTTGATGTACAAAACATGCCTTTGAAAATTTTGCCAAAAGTGACCAACCTCAAACCCTTCTGTTTCAATGATGCAAGCCTCAAATGGAAAAAGCTCCAACATCAAAGTTATATATATTTTCAAGAGGATAAATTTGGACATAAATGTTGCATCATTTGGATTTTTGATGATAAAATTATGGGCACTTAAAGTTGGACTTTTTCAAGATTCAATGGCTTTCGTCCAAAGTGACCTATAATGTTTTGTATTATCACATGTGTTTATTTTAGGATTATGAAATTTTGTCCAACATAAAAATTTAAGTAGACATCTCAAACTTTCCAATTAAATTTTTATCACCTCAAAATCATAAAAAATGAAGGAGTTAGGTCCTTGGGAAGTTGACCCAAAATTAGGGTTTCAGTCAAAATGACCTATAATGTTTTGAAATGAATGATGACCTTCCAAGTTTCAAATGAATTTTTGATGAACGTGAAAGTTGTTAATATGGTTCTTAAGAACATTTTTCCTCTTGGGGTCATCTTCATTTGACGAACACATCAAAAGTTAGGTCACTGTGGATTTCAAAATAGTCAGATGACTTGACTGGTCAACTTCTCAAAGCCAAACTTCAAATCTTGATGAATGAATGATTGAGGATACTCACATAGGCTCATATATGCATTAAATTATAAATTAAATAACTTTCCTTGATTTAATTTTATCATAGGTTGAGGTTGCTTCATGAGCAAGGCACAATCAATGCACAACTGAATTAGGGTTTCCTTGGGAAACAAGCCTCAAGCCCTTTGGTTTATCTTGATCAAATTGACAAGTTGAGATACTTGGGAGACATATATGATGATTGAGAGCTTTGGGAACCATTGTCATGCTTGCTTTCATCTTCATCTGGCCATTTCCTTGAGCATAGGAGCCTCCTAGGAGCAAGGGATCTCATGATTGCTTAAACTTCAAAACAAAACAAGTTAGTGACATATTTTGTGCTTTTGGTTAGTAAAAAAAATAAGAAAAGAAATAATATACAATTCAAGCATACTTGGTGGTCTCAAACCAACTCACACAAGTCCCAACCCAAGGGTTAAGGAGCCAAGATGCTATGATCCTTGGGGCAAATGCAATGTGCAATGATATGATGCCATGAGGGATCTTAGGGTCAAAATTAGGGTCTTACAGCAGAGACATGATTCCCAGATACGAACACACTGATGATGGAATGGTTTATGTAATCATCGTCATTTGGGAACATGATGACTCAATAGATCAGCAGGGCTAAAAAGGCATTAAAGGGAAACCATTTCCCTTCTTTCTCCAAGGCCCGTGCCTTATCTTCCAATAACTTCCAAGCATATACCCTAGGTCCAATACCAAGGGATACCTCTTCGATAGATAAGTTAAGTGCTTCAACAACTGATTCAGGCATCAGTAGTTCACCCAACTTTGTGAAATGAGGGTGGTCTTTCACATACCAACCTAGAAGCTTCTCATACTCTTCAATGGTCAGAGCCAACTAAAGTCTTTGAATGTAAAACATCTGAGTGATGGATCATAATACTAGGATAAGGCCACCAAAGTTGAGACGTCTACATAAGTAGTAAGGAGATCCAGGATATGTCAATATCTACAGATGAAGTTGTTTTTCTTACAAGGAGTAATCTTGCTACTGAGAGCTAACATGGTATCCACTCTTGGAAGCTTGAACTTGAGTGGAAGGGTGTTCTTTCTTTCTGATCCCATCTTGGAATGTTCACTGCACAATTACAAACCTTTAGGATTCTTCGAGAATAAGGCCCAAGTATGTATGCAATGCAATATGTTATGAATGCATATGCTACAAGAGGACAGGATCACTGTAGATTTAAGGTGTTTTTGAGGTTAAGTTTCCCTACAAGAAACCCATATACCCTCGCAAGGTGAGTACTAAGACTTCTGAAGATGCTTAGATTCACGGATCATGAGGCAAAAGTATCATTATTGCCACAAGATGACTTGTGAGTTAACAACACTTTCGGGATGACCTCTTCTAAGTGAAGTTTCCTTCAACCTCAAAAGCCAAGGGTTGTCTAAAGGTCCTCGGAGTCATGGACCCTCTTTGGAAGAATTGCTATCAGCGCGAACGTGACTCACATGCAAGCAAAACTCCAAAAAGAATCTACTCCAAGCGGGACCTCCGTATCTCCCCCTCAAGACAACTACATCCGACAAGTCAATACGAAGAGCCCTCATATCTTAGGTGAACTCTCTAAGCCCGTGTATTGGGATTTTCACTCCATAGTATCCATCCACAAGATCACAGCAAGATCATATATAACAGGAATATATAACAGGAACGGATAGATAAAGCAAGCGATAATAGAAATAAAAACCCAAGGAAAAGGATACATGCAAACTAGGCTTTACTCGCTTTAGGAAACTCCATAGTCCCCAGCTGTCGTGCCGCGAAAAATACAGAGTCGCCACCGGATTTTATTTATTCCAAAGAAAATGGAAAATAGCGATAAAACCCCAAATGAAAGAATGGTCTCTCAACCAAGATCGTATTCAGAAGTCAGTTATGCAAGGGGAATGTATTAACACTCTTCACATCCATGGTACTCCATGGGAACCACTTGCTCGTATCAAATGAGTATGGATGTTGTTTATTTGTATGTTGTTTGCCATCGGGAATAAGATGAAAGAATAAGACGGGGAGAGAAAATAAGTTTTAAATTAGTGTGCTCGCCAAGGATTTGGGCTCTTGTGCCTACTTATCCTCATACATTCAATAAGGAAGTTAGAGCTTCGTAGTTCGGCTCACACACAAAACATTTGTTTGGTTGTTTTTACTGGACAATATTGACGCTCACGCGCTACTGTTCACTTGCTTGTATACTATGTCATGGGAGTGGGAAGTATTTGCTTATTTGCGGTAAAGGGGATACGCTTGGATCACACTCTAGCAGTTAAACATTACTTGCTCGCACATGGAGGCTTAAGCGTCGTTCACGGTAGAACGGAAGTAACACGTCATTTTTGAAAGGTTTGAAGAGAATGCACTGAGGCCAAAGATGATTTGATTTGTTGGGGTTGATTTTATGTACAGAGACAAGCATAAGACCATTGGCTAGATACAGTCAACAGCCCAAAAACTCGGGAGTTGAGAGGATAATGTTATCCTAACCACTTCTTTTCATCCAAAAAAGAGATTTTAATTGTGAAAAAAATTTGACAAGTCTAATCATGGGAACTTAGAGGGAGACAAGTATCTGACCCTTGACTAAGCACGACCAACAATCATAGTACTTGGGAGTTGAGAGGACAATGGAGTCCTAACTACCCTTTTTCTCCCTCCTAGCACCTAAATTTAACTTGTTTGAATCATTATATGTTTTAAGGAGGAAAGTCAAGTGTCGAGTCCTCAAGCTAGGTACGACCGACAACCCAAGTACTTGAATGTTGTGTACAAACACGTACACCCCATTTTTGCATTTCGGTTTGTTATGAAAATGGTTTGAAAGAGGAACTTAACGTTGGATCAAATGTTTGAGTTTATTATGAAAATGTGTGTGAAGAATGGAGGAGAGAGATAGAATGAGATTGAGAAGAGAATGGAGGTGAGATGCGGATCATGGATCATGGAATGAATGGGTAATACTTGATGTTGGATCAAGTATTCACGTTGCAATGGTGTGAGTTTTATTCGAAAAATAACTTGACGTTGGATCAAGTACCTTTTGTTTCTTTTGAAATGCTTTATTTATCATTTTGTTTTTATCTTTTTTAACTGGCCTGCATGATGATTTAACTACAACAATGAACTTAAGCTATTACATGATCATAGGGTGGGGGGACATTTGACCCACAATGGGGGGATGTAAGAAATTACAACATAAATGGAAATGGAAAGAGAATTTAAACAAGATTACAAACTATATACCGTGCCTGAAGCATACAAGTGACATGGTACTACAAACAATACCAGTCAAGTGAATGGGTTAGAGGCATGGCTAGTTAGGAGTGAGCTTGAATATCAAAGTCACATGTGGAAACACAAAGCAACAAATGAGGTTAGTATGAGATCAACTCAAATGGATGAAAATGATGCAATAGATGTAAACATGTTTAAAGGTTTAAATAAATTCAAATGGTAATGTATTAATCAATGAAAAACAAATCACAGATCTATCATGTGATCATGGCAAATGAAATTAGACATATAAGACATTCATCACCTAAATTGAATGGGATTTTCAATTTATTTAATACGACCACAAACCAAATGAGTTAATAAAATGAACAATTAAAGTGGATAATAATTCTAAGCACTAAAGTCTACCTAAATATGAATTAGGATTCAACTAATCAAATTAGAAATTAGTAATCTAAATCAAGAATTGAATTTATCCTACATGATCATACAAAAGTCAAATTGAATGAAAAACTAACCTAAGGTCTAAATCATGGTAAAATCAACCATTAACCATATTAATCAAAACAAAATCACGAGAAGAAATAAACATAATGACTAATTATTCTAATCATGGCATGGTTAATCAATCATGAATTAATTCTGGAAAATTAAGAAAACTAAATCTAATCTAAAATTGATTTAACCTAGTTTCTAATCAAACTAAAACGTTATCTTAATTCCTAACTAACTCTAATCACTTTAATATTTCTAAAAATATGAATTAACCTAATCAAAACCTTGAAAATATTGAATCTAACACCAACAAGAAAATCAAAAGCTAATCAACCAAATCAAAATTAATATGAATGAAATAAATTAAATAAGGTTAAAACATGGATTAGTGGAGGATTAAGGGATGATCATGGGTTTTGTAATGGGCTGAGGGGTAAAGCATATTGAGAGGGGTGTACTTAATGGTTTTCTTGAGCCAAAGGCCTAAGTCTTACCAAGAATCCAAAAAAATGGGATCCAAGTTCACTTCCAACGTATCGTCACCGCAATCCTTCGAACGTCCAATTCCCGATTCCCATCTTCCAAAATCCCTTTGCCCTCACGCGCAACTATAGACAATCATAGAACCAAGATGCAAATTCCCCCTTCTATCTCCGTCATGCCGGAGGCCGTCTCTACCGACGGAGGCGTTCCAAAAAATAAATAAAGACCACCAACCACTTCGTTCTGAGGCCCTGAATCCAAATATGCAAACGAACAACTCTAATTCCTAGCGAGAAGCCCTAATCGAACCGACCTAGACACGAACTTTAACTACGAAAACGGCCAATTAAATGGAAGAGATGAGGAACCAAAGCCTATCACGTTAGGGCTTTGATTCCTCGCGCCCTAAGCTAAAATGTAGTGGATGATTCAAAGCACAAGATGGAGAAAGAATGACCTACCTGCCAGAAAAGATGAAATTGATGACAAAGATAAAGGGACCTCAGTTACTTTCCAGTTCTTTAAGCCTCATTCCCTTAAGTTCTTCTTATGAACTTTTATTTTCTTATGGTATTTTCTATTGGCTTCTTCTTCCACTCTTCTGTTTTTGTTTTCGTCATTGTTGAGAGTTCTTTGAAGGTTTGGTTAGAAGAGACTGTTAATGGTGAAGGGATTAGAATGGAGATTCAGTGTGGTTCACTCTTGAAGGGTGGTTATCGGTTGGTTGGAGGAGGTCTGAAGCCTGGCTATGAGGGTTCGAAGAAGAGGTCTTTGTAGTTGTTGCAGGTTCTGTGAAATTTTTTGGTTGAAGAAGTTTTGAGAGGGAACTTTGGAAGATTATATAGGTTGGTCGTAGAAGTTGGAAGTTAGAGGTTTTTTCAATGAATTAGAGAGGTTCAAATTATGTTATGTAGTTTGTTATGTGATTGAAGAGTTTCAGTTATGTGGCGATGGAGGGTGAAGAAGTTGGTTTGGAATCAGTTATGACAGTTAGGTAAATTGGTTAGGATTCAGTTATGGATTGAAGAGTTCCGATTAGTTCTGTTTTTGGAACAATTGGAGGAGGTTAGAAAAGTTGTTATAAGTTGAGGGAGTTTTTGACAGTTAGAGAACAAGAAATTGGTTAGAGGTGTTTTGATGAGGAAATTATGTTTTGATGAGAAATTGGTTAGAAGTCTTTAGGTTTTGATTCTGTCATTTGGTTTTATGGATTTATGCAGGTTCTGTTATGGACGTCTATTGCAGGGTGGTTGAAATTCAGTTAGTAACAGTTGGAGGGTTTCGGTTGCCGTTATGATTTTGTTGAGTTCCAGTTATATGCTCTTTGTGGATTTCTTCTGGAAGTTATTGTCAAGTTTTTTTTTTTGAGAAGTTTCTGTTTTAGTGAAGTTAATGTCATTCTGTTTTTGTGCAGGTTGGTTAAACTCAACCTTTCTTTGTCCTACATGGTCATTAAAGAATGCTAAATTGGAGCAATTATTGTCATCATCATCTTGAAAACTTGACACCTAGCTTTCTTTGCAGAAATCGTATATGTTGGTTCTAGGTGTTGGCAACAATTTTGGTAAAACCTAGAGTGTTCACAAGTTGTCACAAGGGTTGTCTTGACATAAGATAACATGTTCCTGCAGGGTATTTAAAATGTGATTGTGCAGGATTTTACTGAGATGTCAGATCCGATGTCATGACATCTGTATACAGAACATTCAGTCTGAATGTTATGTATTGTGTGATTGCATTTTTATGCTAATCTGTGTATGATTGATGTAATGATTGAACGCGTCTTCAATCAGTAATTAAAACCAGATTGACTTATTTTCCAACAAGATATAATCAGCTGTCATGAGAAGATATGAATGGAAAATAGTTTTAGGGTTTTGTGATGTCCAAGCCCAGCCAAACACTTCTATAAAAAGGGCATGGAATACCTGGTTTTAATACACAAGAAATAACGAACGACATATTGAGAGAGAATATGGGTTTTAGTCTTGTGTGGTTGTGTGTATTGTGAGCCAATCCATTCATCCATAGATGATTGAATTAGACTGACTTTTGAGTTGTAATTTGTCCACTCTAAGCTTTGAAGCATGAGTGTGTCTTTACTTGATTGAAGCTTTTAAGCAAATTCAAGTATGTGTTCTTGAAGAGTGCCTTCTTTTCATTATAATACTTGTTTTACATCACTGTTGTGATTGAGGGGAAGTGAGTAGGGTCTCATATCTAGGAGTTCTTAGATAGAAGTCACACGGGTAGAGATTAGGTGAAAAGACTATAACTTGAAGTTGTTTACTGAGAGTCTTTGAACTAATTCTGTTTAGTGGATTTCCTTCCTGGCTTGATAGCCCCCATACGTAGGAAAGTTTGTACCGAATTGGGTTAACAATTGCTTGTGTCACTTGTTTTACTGTTCTTTATCTTTTATCCTGTTTATATTGTTCAGATATTAGTGTCGTGACATTACCTTCGACATCTCATATCTGATACCAGAATTTCAATTGGTATCAGAGCAGGCATCCTGCTCTGGTTCTGGGTGAGATCTAGGGACGTTACTTTCTGGTACTATGGATAGAGACGGAGGATCTGTTCACAGACCACCTATTCTGGATGGATCCAACTATGACTACTGGAAACCTCGAATGGTAGCCTTCCTGAAATCTCTGGATAATAAGGCTTGGAAGGCTGTTTTAACATGCTGGAAACATCCAGTTATTACTAAGGAAGAAGAAGCTACAATTGACAAGAAGGCTGAGGAATAATGGACCAAGGAAGAGGATGATCTAGCCCTTGGGAACTCTAAAGCATTAAATTCTATATTCAATGGGGTTGATAAGAACATCTTCAGATTGGTGAACAACTGTGAGGTTGCTAAAGATGCTTGGAATATTCTCAAAACCACTCATGAAGGCACCTCTAGAGTGAAGATGTCTAGACTGCAACTGCTCACTACCAAGTTTGAAAAGTTAAGGATGAAAGAAGATGAAAATATTCATGAATTTCATATGAATATCCTTGAAATTGCTAATGCCTCAGGAGCCCTGGGTGAGAAGATGTTAAATGAAAAACTAGTGAGGAAAATACTCAGGTCACTTCCTAAGAGATTTGCCATGAAAGTGACAGCCATAGAAGAGTCTCAAGACATTTGCAATATGAGAGTGGATGAGCTAATTGGATCCCTCCAAACATTTGAGTTGGGAATGTGTGATGGATCTGAAAAGAAAGTCAAAAGCATAACCTTCATGTCAAACACTGAAGAGGAAGAGGAAGAAAGTGGTCAAGATACTGATGAAGATCTCGCAAATGATGTAGCATTACTGGGAAGATAGTTCAAAAAACTTCTGAAAAAGATGGATGTAAGGTCTAAGTCTAATGTCAAGAACATCTCATCTGACATTAGTAGGTCCAATAATGCTGGAAGAAGAACAAGATCTGATGAAAAGTCCAAAGAAGGAAAAGGAGTTCAGTGCCATGAATGTGATGGGTATGGACACATTAGAGCTGAATGTGGGACCTACCTCAAGAAATAGAAGAAGAGTCTTGCTGCTACTTGGTCTGATGAAAGTGAAACAGAAGGAGAGTCTGCAAATCTTGTGAATGCCTTAACTGGAAGATAGGGTTCTGATGAAGACTTAAGTGATGATGAAGTAACCTTTGATGAGTTAGCCACTACCTACAGAAAGTTGTGTAACAGAAGTGAAGAAGTGTGTTAACAAGTGGAAAGTCAGAAGAAAGTGATAACTCAACTGGAAAATGAGAAGACATAACACTTAGAAACCATCTCTAAGTTGAAGACTAAAGCAGTGTTCTTGAACTCCGAACTGGATGAGATGACAAAGTATGTCAGAATGCTAAACAATGGATCTGACACCCTAGACAAAATTCTTCAGACTGGAAAAATGGTCGGAGACAAGTCTGGCCTTGGGTTCAATGAATCCAAACCTGAGTGTAGTCACACTGATAGCAAACCAAAGATGTCACATCATGTGTCACAACATCATAAGGGAGGACAACATAAAGGAAAACACCAAAGATGGAGATGTCATTACTGTGGAAAATTTGGCCACATAAAACCATTCTGCTATTAGTTGTATGTCTATCCTAGTCATTCTCATCATCAACCTAGACCCACACATCACATCCATGTCAACAAAAAATAATGGGTTCCTAGGACTGGTGTTACTAACCTGATAGCTCACACTTCCTTCAGAGTTTCAGCCAAAGAAGACTGGTACTTTGACAGTGGATGCTCCAGACACATGACTGGAAGCAAAAACCTGCTAATTGATCTTCATCCTCATGCCACCAGCTATGTAACCTTTGGTGATGAAGCAAAGGGTGAAATCAAGGGGATTGGAAAGCTAAACTGCCCTGGAGTCCCTAACCTTGACAATGTCCTACTTGTTAAAGGACTGACTGCAAACCTAATCAACATCAGTCAACTATGTGACCAAGGTCTAAATGTAAACTTCACAAAAACTGAATTCCTGATTACTAATAAAGAAAATAAAGTAATCATTAGAGGAGTCAGGTCTAAGGACAACTGCTATATGTGGAGTTCTCAAGAAACTGGTTACTCATCAATGTGTAGTCTAGCAAAAGAAGAAGAAGTGAAGATATGGCATAAAAAATTGGGCCATCTGCACCTTAAAGGAATGAAGAGGATTATATATGTTGAAGCTGTCAGAGGAATCCCAAATTTAAATATTGATGAAGGAAAAGTTTGTGGGGAGTGTCAGATTGGAAAACAGACAAAGATGTCACATCAGAAGCTCATACATGACACCACTTCCAGAGTGCTGGAACTTCTCCACATGGACTTGATGGGACCTATGCAGGTGGAAAGTCTTGGTGGGAAAAAGTATGCTTATGTGGTGGTGGATGACTTCTCCAGATACACCTGGGTCAATTTTATAAGGGAAAAATCTGATGTATTCGAGGTATTCAAAGATCTTTGCCTAAGACTTCAAAGAGAAAAAGAAAGTCAGGTTATAGGAATCAGAAGTGATCATGGGAAAGAATTTGAGAACAGCAAATTTGCTGGATTTTATGCATCTGAAGGAATTAGTCATGAGTTCTCATCTCCCTTACCCCTCAGCAAAATGGTGTGGTAGAAAGAAAAAACAGAACTCTCCAAGAATCTGCCAGAGCTATGATTCATGCTAAGAAATTTCCCTACCACTTTTGGGTTGAAGCTATGAACACAGCCTGCTATGTTCACAAGAGAGTAACCTTGAAGAAAGGGATTCCTACTACTTTATATGAAGTTTGGAAAGGAAGAAGACCTACTGTCAAATACTTCCATGTGTTTGGTAGCAAATGTTATATCTTGACTGATCGTGAACAAAGAAGGAAGATGGATCCCAAGAGTGATGAAGGAATATTTCTTAGCTACTCAACAAATAGCAGAGCATTCAGAGTCTTTAATTCCAAAACAAAAGTAATGATGGAATCTATCAATGTTGTGGTTGATGATCAATAGACTGATGTCACAGACGATGTTGAGACATCTCAAAATGATACCCCAGCTGATTTCCCAGACAAAATTAATGAGAGTAAACTCACTCAAGTTGAACCTGAAGCTGACAAAATTAATAAGGGACCCTCTATCAGAATTCAGAAGGTTCATCCTAAAGATCTCATTATAGGAGACCCAAATAAAGGGGTCACAACTAGATCAAGGGAAGTAATCTCACATGGTTTTTTTGTGTCCAAGATTGAGCCTAGGAATGTCAAGGAAGCCTTGACTGATGAATTATGGATCAATGCCATGCAGGAAGAGTTAGACCAATTCAAGAGAAATGAAGTATGGGAACTGGTTCCAAGACCTGAAGGAATAGATGTTATTGGAACAAAGTGGGTTTACAAGAATAAATCTGATGAACAAGGGGTGGTTACTAAAAATAAAGCAAGATTAGTAGCACAAGGATACACTCAAGTTGAAGGAGTTAATTTTGATGAAACATTTTTCCATGTAGCTCGCCTTGAGTCCATTAGACTATTGCTTGGAGTGGCATGTATTCTTAAGTTTAAACTGTTCCAAATGGATGTAAAAAGTGCCTTCTTGAATGATTACTTAAATGAGGAAGTATATGTTGAACAACCTAAAGGGTTTACAGATCCAAATCTTCCAAAGCATGTGTATAAGTTGAGGAAAGCCCTCTATGGTTTGAAACAAGCTCATAGGGCTTGGTATGATAGACTCACAGTGTTTCTCATTAACAATGGATACAGGAAGGGAGGAATTGACAAGACCTTATTTGTGAAGAATGAAGGAGGAAAACTCATGGTGGCTCAAATATATGTGGATGATATTGTGTTTGGTGGTGTAATACCCCAAAATTTACCCTTCATTTTTCCTGGAAGCATGGGATTATGTTTTACACTTCATTAGCATCATATTAGGTCATACTCATTGCGTACTACATTAGTGACATGGAGATCAGGTTTTGATCGATCACTCCTTAACAGAAGGAGCCCACACAAAGCAAGATTTAGAATTGGACTTAATTTTCTAAGTATACAAGTCTGAAGGGTCTCAGAGGGGTCCAAGTATCTTATTATGGTCCTCAATTCATCAGTGAAGGATTCAAAACTATCAGAGTGTTCATCTGGATTTAATCAGAAATTAGGGTTTCATGGCTACCTGCAACAGGCAATGTTTTATTGGAAGTAGAGGATCTCATCCATGTCATGATTAGAGAGGCATCTTGGCCTAGGAAGATTCACAATTATCTCAGAAAGATCCATTGGCAATCAGTTCCTGATCATTTTGCCCTAAAACTAGGGTTTGGTATAAAATCAGTTTATTTCTGATTCTTTGGGTGAAACTCTTTTCCATGGCCCTCCATATGTCCACAAAGGTCTACATACAAAAAATCAGCTCTTTATTTGAGCTAGAAGTGCTTCAATTGATCAATGGAATCGGGAATCAGATAGTTTGGGAAAAGTCAACTATGGGGCCAGAAAAGTCAACTTCTAACATTTTGAGAGTGGAATCTCAAAATACATGCCTAGGGGATCCTACATGTGAAATTTGATCAAGGTTGGATCATGGATTCATCATTTAATCAGGAATTGGAAAAGTTACTTAATTTGGAAATGGTTGACTTTCCATTTAGGGCAAGTTTTCATGATCGTGGCACTCACTTTAAGCCCATTTTGCATCAAGATAAAAGCTCCATTTGAAAATTTCTCCAACACGAAATTTATTCCTCTTGTTCCAATATTTCTAGAGATATAATGTTTGCTCCATTTGGATTAGAATTGAGAAAGTTATGCTTAGTCAAAGTGAGACATTTTTTTAGGACACTTAGAAAAATTTCTAAGTCCAAAATCTTCAAAATTTGTCAAGACTTCTGGGCCAGTTTTCTTGCACTTCAAGGCATTATTTGAAAATACTTTCTTCACAACAATTGTACCTTTCCATGTCCTCTTTCACATACTTTTGGAATCATATCATTTGGATCCATGGTTTGAGAGATACATTCATTTAAAGTGGGCACCATGACTTGATTTTCTAGGCAGATTTTGGGCCTGGCTGGCCCAATCAGATTTTCTAAGCATGCTGCAAACCAGTCACGTTTTTTACCTCTTTTGGCCATGCATTGGACATCCATTCACTTAAGTTTGACCCAAAATAACAACATTTTACACCTCTCTTCACACTTTTATTCTTATGGATAAATCACTTATTAAAAAGCCCATGAGAACACCTAATCCACCCTATTTAAGAAGCTGAAACCCTAACCCTGAAGGAGCATTGGAATTTCGTGGCAAGGAGGCAAAGCTTCATAACATATCAGATTCCATTCCTCTTCCATTCCATTTCTATTTTCCATTAGATAATCATCTCTTCCATGGCCATATTTTGATATACCTACGCTTGCTTACCATGTTCATCACCATTAATCCTTCCATTTTCATATTTCATTTTCTTATTTAAAATATTTTCTTCGTCCATAAAATTACCCAAAAATATTTTTCACTTTTCTTAACGTTTTATTTAATTTTATATAATTTTTATTTTCGTATTTTTTTAATATTAATATTTTATTTTAATTATTTATTCTAAATGGTCCATTTTAACACACTTGTTTTTATTGATTTTATTTTTATGACTTAAAATTATTTTTAGCATTTGATTTTTGGGATGAAGGTTGACCACTGTCTCATGGTCAATCTGACCTTTTCTTGGAATTTTATTTCACATTTTCAATTTATTTTGGATTTATTTTTGACCTAGTCTTATTAATTGACTTTTGGTTTGACCTATGTTTTGTTTTAATTAATTCATGTGCCAATTTTCATTATTTTTAAAATCTTTTTTGGGGATGATGATGTCCTCAACCCACCTTATTTATTTTAATTTTTCATAATTTTTTGGATTAATTTGCTATTTATTCTTGATTTATTTCTAACCTAGTCTCATTAATTGACTTTTGGTTTGACCTCAGTTTTATTTTAATTAATTTATGTACCAATTTTCGTTATTTTAAAAATATTTTTGGGAGATGACGATGTCCTGATCCCACCTTATTTAGTTTAATTTTTCATAATTTTCTTGATTAATTTACTATTTATTCTTGATTTATTTCTAACCTAGTCTCATTAATTGACTTTTGGTTTGACCTCGGTTTTATTTTAATTAATTTATGTACCAATTTTCATTATTTTTAAAATATTTTTGGGGGATGATGATGTCCTGACCCCACCTTATTTAGTTTAATTTTTCATAATTTTCTTGATTAATTTTCTATTTATTTGTTATATTTTAAGTTGACTTGAATTTTCAGTTGATTTCTTTATGATCGATGTTTGACTTAGGGATTGCTTATGGCAATTGAAGAGATCTTTTGATCCTCCCTTGTTCATCTCATATGCCATGTATTATAGGACTTTTACCTTGATTTTATTTGGTCCTTACCTCATTTCCTGATTAAATTATTCAGTGGACCCTTCGTGTGTATATTTTCATCTGTTTGATTCATCTGTTATCTTTTATACTTGTTTCTCTCATTCATGCTTTCTATTGCTTGATTATTTAACATGTTCATACTTCCATGCATTGTTTAAATGCTCCATTATTTAATTCTTTGGTTTGATTATATACTGTTTATTTATCCGATCTGATTGATAACTGTTGCCTACTTGTATGATGTATGAGGCATATATTCTTATTGTTTGTTTGCCATGAACAATGCCCATTCATGACAAATGTACCCCTCTCCCATAAAGTGTATAATATTTATTTCTTTATTTCTTTATTCACATGTTAATACAAGAATTAAAACGAACATCCGATAACCATTTCAAAATAAGATCAAAAGCTCGATCCAACGTCGAGTAATCATTTTCAAAACTTAACAGAAGCAGCACGCATTCATCCATCCTCTTGTAAGTCGATTTCCTCAGGCATCGCCATCTACTTGTAAGTCGATTGCCTCCGGCATCGCCATCTACCCTTATCTGTAACTCCTCTCCGCGCTCCATCTGTCGACTCTTGTTCCGTTTAGGTAGCACCCATTAGGTAGAACCCTTTGTATGATAACATAGGTAGAATTCCCCTATTCTTTGCATGCTAACATTAGGTAGATGTTACCCTTTGTAAATCCTAACACATAGGTCCATATTGCATGACAACTCTAGAGCGGAGCTTCCCCATTTTTAGACCTTCCGTGCGTCTCCGATCTTGTGGCATGTCAGTCTGTTCTATTGCAAAGAGGTAACTGCCTAAGACTCGATTCAACGAGCTGCGACACCTACTGCTAGGACATTGAACACACTGCCCACCCTCCTTTGACACAGTTGGTGTCCTATTTTGTAAGTCCATGTTCAAATGGCAATCCTTAACCCCTAGTTAGCCGAACTACGACAACTCTGATTCTCATGTTTAGATGAGATACGTAGGCACGAGATGCGATGTCTTGCCGAGTTTGACTAACGACTAACAACTAATCCTTGTTTGCTTTCGCCCTTGCTGCGATTCTTTTCTCTCGCCCTCGTTGCGATCGAGACCTTCCCTTTCTCTTGCCCTAGTTGCAATCGAGACCCTTGTTCCCGTAGTTAGCCGAACTACGTTTTGCTCTGATTCTCATTTTAGATGAGATACGTAGGCATAAGACGCGACGTCTTACCGAACACACTTCTCTTTAACCCATAGGTAGCCGAGCTACGAAGACTCTGATTCTCATACTCAGATGAGATACGTAGGCAGTGGATGCGACATCCTTGCGAGTCATTTTCTTTTAACCGTCCTTTTAGTAAATAGTACTTAGATATACCTACACTCTTTAGGCTAGAACAACACTTATGAAAAGGGCTCCCTAGGAGTACCTAGGATGTTTTGGGTGCTTAAAACCTTCCCATTGCATAACCAACCCCCTTACCCAGATCTCTAACATTTTTACTAGTTTTTGATTCGATAAAACTTTTAGATTTTTGTTCGCTTTCTAACCATTCCTTTGGATAAATAGAAGTGCGGTGGCGACTCGACTTGTATGGTTTACCTTAGATTTAGTCAATATCTCTAATGGTAATGAATACCCCGCTACAGGTGGGATGTCAGATCAGATGGTCGAACATTTTGTTAAACAAATACAATCTGAATTTGAAATGAGCCTTGTTGGAGAGCTGACCTATTTTCATGGGCTACAAGTCAAGCAGATGGAAGATTCCATCTTTCTATCTCAAAGCAAATATGCCAAAAACATTGTTAAGAAGTTTGGCATGGAGAATGCAAGTCATAAAAGGACACATGCTCCTACTCTGTTGAAAGTCTCCAAAGATGAAAATGGTGTTAGTGTAGATCAAAGTCTCTACAGAAGCATGATAAGAAGTCTGTTATATCTCACAACAAGCAGACCTGACATTGCTTTTGTTGTAGGTGTTTGTGCTAGATATCAAGCTGAACCAAAAGTCAGTCACATAAACCAAGTAAAAAGGATACTGAAATATGTCAATGGCACCAGTGACTATGGGATGTTGTACACTCATGGATCTGGATCTATGCTGACTGGATATTGTGATGCTGACTGGGCTGGAAGTGATGATGATAGGAAAAGCACATCAGGAGGATGTTTCTTCTTGGGGAACAACTTAATATCATGGTTTAGTAAGAAACAAAATTGTGTGTCTTTGTCCACTGCTGAAGCTGAATACATAGCAGCTGGAAGTAGTTGTTCTCAATTGGTTTGGATGAAATAGATACTGACTGAATACAATGTCACGCAAGATGTCATGACATTGTACTGTGATAACCTAAATGCTATAAATATTTCTAAGAATCCTATTCAGCACAGCAGGACAAAACACATTGATATTCGTCATCATTTTATTAGAGAACTAGTGGAAGAGAAAATCATAGCCCTGGAGCATGTTACTACTGAAATGCAGTTAGCTGATATATTTACAAAGGCTTTGGATGCTAATCAATTTGAATGTTTAAGAGAGAAATTAGGGATTTGTATCTATGAGAATTTATAGCAATTAATTTGGAGTGGAAAAGGTAATAAAAATATTGTCTTCCCACTTAAAAGAAAGTGCCCCATTTATGGTAAATCATCACCTAATATTGGAACTTCCATCTATATCCTTTTCACACGCAACCTCTACTCAAACATTTCCACATTCCCTCAACTTCATCAACCTTCTCTGCTAGGGAAACATAAACCTTTCCACAAGAACAACAAGATGTCACAACATCCTTCACCATCTGGTTCTAAAAATACCAAACCTGCGCACAAAGCTAGAACGCCCTCTATGGAATTTCTTAATGAAGACATTTTGGACGTGATTCCCCTGTCTGTCATCCCAGGCGATGCTCCTGGTTCATCCTCAACTGCATGCCATACTCAAGGTAACAGTTCCAATATCCCCTCTAGCTATACCTATACTCCTAGTTCTAAGGATGACATGCATCACACTGATCGTGTCATAAGGAACCTTGTCACGAGAATCCTCAATGAGGGACACTCTGTAAAAGGAGTTTCTACTCCTCTATCAAGAAGGGACCCCTCTCCTGAGGTTGGATCTCACAATGAGAAGGAGGATGATTCCTCTAGGTCTGAAAAAGATATAGCTGCTGAAGGATTATGCTCTTTAGGGAAAACTTTATCTAGTAAGAAATCTGTGGCATCACCTACTGCCAATGCCTCACAGTCTAAGAAGCATGATTCTACAAAGAAGGTGATTGACCTAGAAGTTGATAGTTCGGATGAAGAAGATGATAGCTTGCTTCATCACTTGAAGCCCAGTGTGGCTAAGAGGATGAAGACCAGAAAGGGTAGGTCTGTGGCTGAGATGATGACAGCCAAAACTACTAAGAAGGCTACTATTGTAGGCCCCTCAAAGTCTTGGAGCAAAGTGGAGGTGAAGAAGAGAAAAGTAAGAGAAAGTTTTGACTCAGATGAAGATGTTGAAGAAGATGTCCCTGACATCTCTCCTATCAAGAGGACAACTGTTAGGAAATCCCCTGCAAAAGTTGTTGTTGTACACTTGGATAATATTTCCTTCCATCTTGAAGATGGAGCAGCAAAGTGGAAATTTGTAATCCAAAGAAGAGTGGTTGTGGAAAGAGAACTGGGCAAGGATGTTGTGGAGGTTAAAGAGGTCATGGACCTTATTAAAACTGCTGGATTAATGAATTTTTTTTCTGGGTTAGCTCAATGTTATGAAGGTCTGGTTAAAGAATTTATGGTGAACATCCCTGAGGACGTTGCTGATAAAAACAGCAAAGAGTTTTGTAAGGTGTTTGTAAGAGGGAAGTGTGTCAATTTTTCTCCAACTGTGATTAATAAGTTTCTAGGAAGAGGAAAAGAAGGTGCTTGTGAACTAGAAGCCACAGACGATAAGGTCTGTAGGGAAATAATTGCTAGACAGGTCAAGGAGTGGCCTAGCAAGAAGCATCTCCCTGTTGGAAAGCTAACTGTGAAATATGCTATCTTGCACAAGATAGGGTCAGCAAACTAGGTACCAACCAATCACATCTCTACAATCTCAAATGCTCTTGGAAGGTTCATATTTGCTATTGGAACCGAGCTGAATTTTGATTATGGTAGATTCATGCTTGAACAAATTGTCAAACATGCTTCTACAAATGCAGTGAAGTTGCCCATAACTTTTCCCTCAATGATTTGTGGGATCATCCTGAGCCAGCAACCTGGAATTCTGAGCACAAATGATCTTCCTAGTAGAAAGAAACCTCCTTTGTCAATTCATTACAAATTATTTGAAGGCAGTCATGTCAATGACAATGTCATGACATCTGCTGTGAAGAAGACAACCTCAAAAGGTGGTCTTATTTCTGAGCTGGAAGAAACTTGTAAGGAGTTGGAGACTAGGATAAGGGTAGCTAGAGCCAGGAAATAAGCTTTGGAGGCTCTGATTGAAAGCTTAGAGCAAGGTGATAGAGATAATGTTGGACAGGCCAAGGAAACAAAAGCCCAAACCTCTAGTGAGAGGTCTGAATCTCAAGATGAATCTAGTGGCAGTTCTGGATCTGAAGCTGATGAAGATGAAAGCTCCTCTGACTAAGTGTTGTTGAAGTGGTCCCCCACTGTTCTGATGGTGTGTGTCGCGGCGGGATTTTTCACGAGATTAAGTATTGATTGAACTTAACCCGTTTGAAAAATATTTTAAATGCAAGAGTCGCCACCGTCTTTTATTTTATCCAAAAAGAGGAAGGGAAAAATAACGATAAATCCCTTTAGAGTTACGGGTTCGGGGGTTGGTTATGCAAAGGGAAGGTATTAGCACCCTCTACATCTGTGGTACTCCACAGGAACCTTTTTGCTTATGTTTATGTGAATGCTTTGCTTTTTTCGCTTTGATCGTTTGATTGGGGAGATGAGAAAAGAACTTGATTTTATTGTTTTTGGACTCGATAAAGTCGTAGACTTCATGCCTACGTATCTCCAAGGCGCAATGGAGAAATCAGAATCCACGTAGTTCTCCCAAAAGAAAAGGGGAAAGTCTGTTTTGTTGATTTTAGATTTGAACGAGCCTAGACCCTAAAGAAATAAATAAATGGGCTCATTACAGGAAAGCCCAAGAGTAAGCTTATGAGTGTGTGAAAAGGGTTTCTTAAACGGCGACCGTTGGAATCGCATCGGGTTTCTCTTTTTGGATTTTTTGATTTTTTAACATAAAACGTGAACAATACGATTAAACACACAATACAGAAAATAAAAAATGCGAGAAAGTAAATTATTACAACACAGTTAGCTATGAATAATTAGTATTACGAATAGTTAGTGGAGTTAATCGAGCTGAAACTGAAACGAAACGGTTAGTAACAACATAAACAAATATAAAAAAACAATATAAACATTTACTTTAGACGAAATAAACATTTGATATAAATAAACATTTAATTAAAATAAACATTTAAACAAATAATTAATTTAACTAACATTTAAATAAACATATATGCAAAATAATAATAAAAGATAAACAATATTTAGTAAACAAAAGTAATATATATATATATATATATATATATATATATATATATATATATATATATATATATTTATTTTTAGACAATAAATATATAGTAGACAAAAATAATATATATGTACATTTAGACAAATAATATATAATAGACAAAAATAATATATATATATATATATATATATATATATATATATATATATATATATATATATATATATATATTTAGATATATATATATATATATATATATATATATATATATATATATATATATATTTATTTGTCTATATATATATTTAGATAAAATAATATTTAAAACACATGTCGGCAAGCCGGAACTTTGCCGATTTCAGAGATAAGTGAAGAATATTACCTTGTGTGAAGAGGATGAACTTCTGATCGTCCAAATGATCGACCGAAAGCTGGAAACCGTCACCGACGCAGTGCTGGCTGCCTTCGTGAGTACCTGACTTCAACGTCGCTTTTGATCGGTGAAACGACGCCGGAATGAAATGAACCTTGGATATTTGTGACCTGGACTCAACGAACTTCAAAGATATGAAATCGGTTTTGTGTTTCGGTGAATAATCGGGACGATTTTGGGTTACCGAAAATGAAGAACAAGTGAAATACGGTAATGCTTTTGGAAAAATATTTCTTTTCAATTCTCTGTTTCTCTCACCACACGTTTTTTCCCTTACTGATCCACCTCCTCCTTTTTTCTTACTAACAACATCTATATATATATATTTAGATTACTTAAACAATAGGAAACCTAAAAAATATCTAACATAAATTAATAATATATATTTAGATTACTTAAACAATAGGAAACCTAAAAAATATCTAACATAAATTAATAATATATATTTAGATTACTTAAACAATAGGAAATCTAAAAAAATATCTAACATAAATTAATAATATAATTTATATATTATATAATAATAATAATAATAAACTAATATAATATTAATCCTAATTAAATAAACTAATTAACAATTAAACACAATTAATATTAAGCACAAATAATATTAAACGGCACACGATTAAAATACGATAAAATCGAGCGACACGAACGCGATAAAAATGATGACAATTTGCACAGCAAAATAGACAAATTGATAAAACCAATAAACCAGTAAACCGGTAAACCAGTAAAATCAACAACACGACTCAAACAGACTCGATTAAATCACACGGCACAACACGTAATTAAATAAACAACCCTAGGCAATAATAAAATCAACACGACATCACGAAAACGCTGACAAACACAATCATAAATAATCGGACAATACGAAAACTCTAATATATTCGAAATACAGTCAAAATACCGACAAACAAACAATTAAATAGATAAAAACGCACAAAACCTAATCGAAGCGATGCCACGCAAAAAAGAGATAAGCGAGATAAATACGAGGCAACAATATCGGCCAGGTTTTGCTAAAACAACGAAATACAACACGGTAAGCAACGAAAACACACAAAACCTAATCAAACCAGTTGTCACGCGAAGTTTAAGAAATTGAGATGAATACGAGACAACGAGATTAATCAAGATGTGGTCAACAAAGCCAAAGTCAAATTTTAGGGTGCGACAGATGCCCCTATTTAATTAACTTAGGCCAGATAGCCGGAGGCTATCGAATGGCGTAAGGTAATTAAATATGACAAACGCCACAAAATTTGACCGCAAATGCATGTATGCATGATGCAAAAGACAGACAGACACAGAGACACAGGAGTGCAAACTCTACTGGGGAAGGACATACACCGACTCAATGCATGAAGGTAAACACTGAGAATACTCAGCTGGGGAAGATTCACTACCTATTCATAGATGGAAAATAGGAGGAAAAGAGATATCGACTCAATGTTGACGATACATCACTATCTCATAGATGAAAGTGGGAAAAGATCAATATAACAAGAGTACTGATGTGACAGTACATTACCAACTCAAAGATGGAGGTAACAGAAAAGATGAATACCAACTCAAGGATGAAGGTATAACAAGGGCATAATAAGAATCGAACTGCGTTAACTCATGGTTGACAGCTCACTACCCACTCATTGATGAGGTAAACAGGACATGCCAACTCAAAGTTGAAGGCAAGCTTCAAAAGATTGATAATAACACTGCTAGGGAAATCAAATTCCAACTCATTGATGATGGTGTAGATGAAGAATCAGATCTAAGGATCATTGTGCAGACTTACACTTGAATGCACACTACCAACTCATTGATGAGGTAGACAGAGAAATGCCGACTCAAAGTTGAAGGCAACCACCGATTCATTGACAAAGGTGTTTAGAAGAATTTAGAACATATTCTCCTGGAGATGTTTATCATTACCGACTCAAAGATGACGGTGGAAGGACAAAATGTACCTAACTCATAGATGAAGGTACTCCTTCAACTCAAAGACGAAGATGGAATCAGAAGTTATCTGTGCAGACTCAAAGATGAAAGCACACTATCAGTTCAACAAGGATCAAACATACCCTACTCATAGATGAAGGTACTCCATCAACTCAAAGACGAAGATGGAATCACAGGAAAATGTGCGAACTCAAAGATGAATGCATATTACCAGCTCAAAGTTGCAGGTACTTCACCAACTCAAAGACGAAGGTGGAATCAAAAGGAATCTGTGCTAAACTCAAAGACGAAAGCACGCTACCAGCTCAAAGTTGCAGGTAGAACCATGGAACTTTCTGTGAGGATGTTATCAACTCATAGATGGAGATAGTAATTAATTTATCCGAGGGATAACAAAGGTTACCACTCATGGATGTAGGTAACTCAAGTTTGTAACGGGTACCAAATCAAAGATGAAGGTATAAAGGACTTGGACACAATATCTGTCATGTCTGTTTTACTGAATGAGAGTCACAAAGACTATATTGTTGCCTTCTTTTACTGGCAATTTCTGAGCTTTATCTGGAGATACGAGGTTCAAACTAGGATAGAACTAGAATGAAACGGTCAAACAAGACTTCAACTGAAGAGGAATGAACTCATCAGGATTTACAACTGAAACAACCATCTTCCACGAGGCATAGATCTCTGTGGGGAACATGACCAATAAAAGGTATTTTGCTGCTTATGAGGATACTCTATATGGAGAGATTGACTCAACCCACAATATAAACAAGGAAACAAGGTGCATATGAATGCAAGCATGATATGTCATAGATATGCATGAATATTTAGTAATGAATGCATGATGGACAGACAAAACTAGGAATAACTAAAAATGTTAACAGCTGCATAAGGACTTGCTGGAGATTTGCACTGAGACTCGCTAGGGAGTAGTACAAAGACTTGCTGGGGAATTGGTACAAGAGCACCATATCCAGGTTTCTTTAAAAGTCTGTCTCTGCTGAGGATTCCGTAGAAGAATGGAGATGCTTTCTACTTCAAAAATACAGGAGATTCCCTGTGGTTTTTGAATTCATGAGGTATATGAGGATTGGACCTTTCTGAGGACTCCGCTGGGGATACAAGGTGTTATCCTCTGGAAATAAGATGATATTGTAAGAGAAGTCCTGCAATTCTTGAATTTGCTGATAATGCAGAAGGGATCATTCTTCTGGAAGACTCTGCTGGGGATAAAGTTCGCTGGGGATAGGTGGCATCTTTCCAGGGAATAAGAATATAGGGGAAATCCATCCTTGATTTTTTTTTGCTTTAATTCTCATGGAGACTTTCTGTATCTGAAGACTCTGCAGGGGATTATGGTGTCTGATATCTGGTTACGAGATCTTTCCTCTAGGAGACTCTGTCGGGGAACAGTGATGTCTGACCTTTGAATATAAATGAGAATTTAGGAGAAATCCTGCAATTCTTGAATTTGCTTAAAATGCATAACACACTCTTCTTTTACTACAAAACATTACTGAGGCGGAGACATATCCTTCTATTGAATGGACAGAGAACAACAGGAGATTCCCTGTAGTTTCTGAATATCAACTTTCTTCACTCGCTGAGGGATGGAGACCTCTGTATTACTCCTGCTCAGGGAAATCAAATCTTCCTTCTCATCCTCTGCTGGGGACATTGCTGATCCCGCCTTAATAAATTACTGGGGAAATACCTGTAGTAATCCCATAGGCCAAATCTGTAACTTAAAACCTGGATCAAAGTCTTCATGATCCATTAACCGGGGAGTCTTCATGATCAATTAAACTGGGGAGTCTTCATGATCAATTAACTGGGGAGTCTTCATGCCGCAAGTGAAGGGAATAAACTTCTTGAAATATTTCTTGCATGATCTCTTGAGGAAAACTAGGAAGCATAGTTGGGGATGTCCAGAATCACAACCTCTGCTGGAGAAATATTACTGCCAAGACACCTGTGGAGATTTTTTCATCATATACATATAAGGATAGTAATATGAACATGTCTAGTTGGAATCACATGATTTCAGAATTACTGGGACCACATGTCTCAATCCTTTTATTGATGTCCACAAATCAAAATAAATAATCTTTATATTTTTCAAAAACTGTTTTTAATTCAAAACTTTTGTTTCAAAACATATCTGTCAAAGTAAAAGAACTTTCGTAAATTGAAATGAAAATTAAGAGTGCCAAGAAATATAGAAAGGCTCAAATTGATTTGATAGGATGGTAATCAGCCAACAGCGTGATTCCATAGATCTTTACAAATTGGAAAATGGTAATTTCGTGGAAAAAGGGTACGTTGAACTACAATGACATCATTCTCTCTTCCACTTTTGACCTGTATTGCAGCCTTGAGAAAGTTGGAGAACTGTTGAAAATATTCTGATACTTCAATGATCTTATCTCTGTTATGCAATTACTTGCCTGAAATCCCTAACTTTTGCCTAGATTGCCCTTTCGGGTTTTCAATCTACCGGGATAATATTCTCTTTGTTTTTTTATGTCTCTAATTTCTGCTTGGACCGCCCTTTCAGGTTTTCAGTCCACCGAGACGCTCATTTTTGCCTAAGCCGCCCTTTCGGGTTTTCAACTTAGCGAGCTGTTCTTTTCATTTTTTAGGCGAAGTATTTCTTGACTGCATCTGTATTCACGGGGCGTGGAAGCTCTTCACCATCCATGTTTGTAAGAATTAAAGCACCGCCTGAGAAGGCTTTCTTGACAACATAGGGTCCTTCATAGTTAGGAGTCCACTTGCCCCTAGAATCATTGTGAAATAGTATCATCTTCTTGAGCACAAGGTCACCCTCTTTGAATTCTCTCGGCTTAACCTTCCTATCAAATGCCTGCTTCATTCTCTTTTGATATAACTGTCCATGGCACAAGGCAGTCATTCTTTTTTCTTCAATCAAATTCAACTGATCGTATCTGCTTTGACACCATTCAGCCTCTGACAACTGAGTTTCCATTAGTATTCTCATTGATGGAATTTCAACCTCTATCGGTAACACAGCTTCCATACCGTATACAAGTGAAAATGGGGTTGCCCCAGTTGAAGTACGGACTGATGTTCTATATCCGTGTAGTGCAAAAGGCAGCATTTCATGCCAATCTTTGTAGGTAACAACCATCTTTTGAATGATCTTCTTGATATTCTTATTTGCAGCTTCAACTGCCCCATTCATCTTGGGACGGTAAGGAGAAGAGTTGTGATGCTCGATCCTGAAACTTTCACATAATTCATCCATCATTTTGTTGTTCAGATTGGAGCCATTGTCAGTGATGATCTTGTTTGTAATGCCATATCGGCAAATGAGATTATTTTTGATGAATCTGACCACCACTTGCTTTGTCACCTTTGCATACGAAGCTGCTTCCACCCATTTGGTGAAGTAATCAATTGCCACGAGAATGAAACGATGTCCGTTGGAAGCTTTGGGTTCAATCATACCGATCATGTCAATGCCCCACATTGAGAATGGCCAAGGAGCAGAAATCACATTCAAAAAGGTTGGTGGTACATGAACCTTATCAGCGTAGATCTGACATTTGTGACACTTCTTTACAAATTTGTAGCAATCTGATTCCATGGTCAACCAGTAGTAACCAGCTCTCAACATCTTTCTTGACATAGAGTGGCCGTTTGCATGAGTACCAAAGGACCCTTCGTGAACTTCTTTCATCAACATTTCTGCTTCCTTTTTGTCAACACATCTGAGTAAGACCATGTCATAATTCCTCTTATAGAGCACATTCTGATTAAGGAAGAAACTGCCTGACAATCTTCTCAAAGTCTTTTTATCTTTTTCTGTTGCTCCAAGAGGATACTCCTGAGTCTGAAGTAAATGCTTGATATCGTGGTACCATGGTTTATCATCAAAACTGGCCTCAGCTGTAAACACATGTGCTGGTCTATCAAGTCGCTTGATCACAATTCTGGGTACTTCGTTTAGGAAAACCCACTTGATACATTGAAGACAACGTAGCTAGAGCATCCGCCATATGATTCTCATCCCGAGGAATGTGATGCAATTCAACCTTGGTGAAGAAAGTCAACAATCTTCTTGCATAGTCTTTGTATGGGATCAAGCCAGGGTGGCGTGTTTCCCATTCTCCTTTGATCTGATTGATAACTAACGCTGAGTCACCATAAACAGTAAGATTTTTGATGCGGAGGTCAATGGCTTCTTCAAGACCCATGATACAGGCTTCATATTCAGCAATGTTGTTTGTACATTCAAAGCAAATTCTTGCCGTGAAAGGAATATGAGAACCTTCTGGAGTGATAATGACTGCACCTACTCCATGTCCATAAACGTTGGAAGCTCCATCAAATACTAAACCCCATTGAGAATCTGGTTCAGGTCCTTCTTCAGGAAGTGGCTCTTTACAATCTCTGGATTTTAGGAACATGACATCTTCATCAGGAAATTCATCCTCATTATCATCGTGATCTTCAACGGGTTGGTGAGCAAGGTACTCAGCCAACACACTGCTCTTGATAGCTTTCTGGGTATGATACTCAATGTCGTATTCTGATAACAGCATCTGCCATCTGGCAATCTTACCAGTGAGTGCAGGCTTCTCAAAAATGTACTTGATTGGATCCATTTTGGATATCAACCAAGTGGTGTGACTTAACATATACTGCCTCAATCTCTTAGCAGCCCAAGCCAATGCACAACATGTCTTCTCGAGTAAGGAGTATTGTGATTCACAGTCAGTAAATTTCTTGCTTAAGTAGTAAATGGCATGCTCTTTCTTTCCAGTTTCGTCTTGTTGACCCAGAATACAGCCCATAGAATTCTCAAGCACTGTCAAATACATAACCAACGGTCTTCCAGCAACAGGTGGTAACAAGATAGGAGGCTCCATGAGGTACTCTTTGATACTGTCAAATGCTTTCTGACAATCCTCTGTCCAAACACAATTCTGACTCTTTCTCAGCAATTTGAAGATAGGTTCACAAGTGGCAGTCATGTGAGAAATAAACCGGGATATGTAATTCAATCGTCCTAGAAAACCTCTCACTTGCCTTTCTGTTTTTGGTGCGGGCATCTCTTGGATAGCTTTTACTTTATCTGGATCAACTTCAATGCCTTTTTGGCTGACAATGAAGCCCAAGAGTTTACCTGACCTGACGCCAAATGTGCATTTGTTCGGATTGAGGCGAAGACGGAACTTCCTCAATCGTTGAAACAGCTTCAATAGATCTACTAAGTGACCTTCTTCTGAACGAGACTTCGCGATCATGTCATCCACATAAACCTCAATCTCTTTGTGCATCATGTCGTGAAAGAGCGTTGTCATGGCTCGCTGGTAAGTAGCACCTGCGTTCTTCAACCCAAACGGCATCACTTGATAACAGAATGTTCCCCATGGTGTTATGAATGTAGTTTTTTCCATGTCTTCGGGAGCCATTTTGATCTGGTTATACCCGGAGAATCCGTCCATGAAGGAGAATATGTCAAACTTTGCTGTATTGTCTACCAACATGTCAATGTGAGGCAGGGGGAAATCATCCTTTGGGCTTGCTCTATTTAAGTCACGATAGTCGACACACATTCGTACCTTCCCGTCCTTCTTAGGAACTGGCACAATATTTGCTATCCACTCTGGATACACTGAAGTGGCAAGAAAACCAGCATCTATTTGCTTCAGAACTTCTTCTTTAATTTTGACGGCCATATCTGGATGTGTTCTTCTTAATTTCTGTTTGACCGGTGGACATTCTGGCTTCAAAGGTAGCTTGTGCTCTACGATGTCAGTGCCGAGACCAGGCATATCTTGATAAGACCAAGCAAACACATCTACATACTCTTTCAACAGGCTGATCAATTGCTCCTTGACCTGTGGGGATAACAATGCTCCAATTTTGACTTCTTTCACATTTTCTTCCGAACCCAAGTTGACTGTTTCCAAAGGCTCCTTGTATGGCTGAATAGTGTCTTCTTCATTTTCAAGCTGGCGGGCGACCTCTTCTGGAATCTCATCCCACTCTTCCTCTTCAGCTTCGAATACAGAATGTTCAAAGTTGGGAGAGGGCATGATGTCATTGTGTTCAACGGGTTTAAGTAACCTGTACAAACAATTGTTTTTAGAGGACTGACCATGACATGCAAAAAATGTGTTCTTTTTAAGGTTGTTTTTTGTGTTACCATTTTCCGAAAAAGCTGAAAAGATAAAAGGACACAAGTGTATAGGAACACAAAAGATCTTTTTCATGGATAGTACGTTTTTGACAAAAGTGCCCATTTTACAAAATTAATGCTTCGCGCGTTGGGCTAAAGCGGAAGATTTTTGAAAACTGAAAAGCTTAATTACTTTGATATGTGGACACAATGTGGGATGTCAACAGCGGTCCAGTTCTTCATAACTACTCCTGGTGTCACAAATCTGGGGCCTTCGTCTTCTGTCTTTCCCTCAAAAGTATCCTCCTCAACTGCTACCATGTTGATAAACCCACCGCTGTGAAAGATATCTTTGAAAGGTCGCACCACTGAAGTCTGCACTTGTTTTCCATCAACAAAGCCTAATCCTGCATGGTTAACGTTTTCTGGCAACTCTATCACCTTGCCCCACATTTCTGTAGGACCTGTCTTGACAATCTGCTGGGCGTCTTTGAATGACGCGATTGAACCTTCACTTTTCTTGTAATCATCGATGGTCAGGGCCTGAAATGGAGTTTGAACAGCCGTTTCGTCTGCTTCTATCACACTAAACGATGAAAGGTGGCTAATCAGCATAGCCTGCTCCCCATTAACCGTCACTATTTGCCCATTCTTGAAAAATTTTAACTTCTGGTGTAACGTGGATGTAATGGCACCCGCCTCATGAATCCATGGGCGTCCGAGCAGACAGCTATAAGCTGGCACTATATCCATAACCTGGAAAGTGATCTGGAATACATGTGGTCCAATACCAATAGGCAAATCAACTTCTCCAATGACTGATTTTCTTGATCCATCGAACGCTTTCACAATAATTCCACTGTGCCGCATTTGCCCCCCTTTGTACTTTAGCTTCACCAAGGTAGACTTGGGCATGACATTCAGAGATGAACCGGTGTCAATTAGGATATTAGACAAAGAATCCCCTTGACAATTGGCTGAGATATGGAGAGCGAAGTTGTGATTCTTTCCTTCTTCTGGCAGTTCTTCATCACAAAAGCCTAAGCCATTGCACGAAGTGATGTTGCCTACAACATTGTTGAACTGCTCTGCTGTTATATCCTGTTCTACAAAGGCTTGATCAAGCACCTTCAGTAGTGCTTCTCTGTGGACAGTTGAATTCAATAATAAGGACAGGATCGAGATTTTTGACGGTGTCTGTAGCAACTGATCTACCACTTTGTAGTCACTGAGCTTGATAATTCTAAGTAATTCATCTGTTTCTTTATCAAGGGTTGAATTGCTTGTTTGCCCTTCTGCTTCTCTTGTCACTGGTACCACGACTACTGGATATTTCTCAACATTTCTACTTGGGATAACCGGCGGAGCGAACACGCGGCCACTGCGCGTCATTCGGCTATTTGCTGCGATATTGGTAACTGAGGCTAAGGTTTTAATCTCGACCTCTTTACCGTTCTCAATAATAGTTGCTGCATAGCGGTAGGGGACCGCTTTATCTGAAGTGTAAGGCATTGGGCCCGGAGGGCAAATCACCACTGGCTCCCTCGGATGATAAGCTATCTCTACTTTCTCTGGAATGTTGAAGCAAGGAATGATGACATTCACCTCTTGTTCTTGTGATTCTGGAGAACTCACTTGTCTAGAAATCAGAATCAAACCCTGATCAAGGACGCCTTGCAAATCATCTTGAATCTTTCTACAACCTCTTGAATTGACTGAACATGTACCACAGATCTGGTGGTCATGTTGGAATAGACCATGAGCACATAAAACAGAATGAATTTCAACCAAAGACTGCCGAATCTCCTCTATCTTCGTAACACGTTGTTCATTGAGACAAACTTCTATATTGTTCACTGATGAAGGACCATGACTTGGCATTGGATTGTCCTTCACATTGGGACCCATGCTCTTGAAGGTCAGGATACCTGCTCTTGTCAACTTCTGTACTTCCAACTTTAAAGCAAAACAGTTGTCTAAGTCATGACCTGGAGCATTCTGATGAAAGGGACAAGATACCTCTGGCTTGTACCACCAAGGTAGCACTTCTGGTACAGGAGGTCGTGGTCGTGGTTGCACAAGGTTTTTAGTGATCAAAGCTGGATACAATTCTGCATATGACATCGGAATTGGATCAAAATTGGTTCTTCTTTGTTGCTGTGGTGGACGTTGTTGTAACTGATGTTGATGTTGTTGAGGTTGATGCTGTTGCTGATACTGAGTATTCTGTTGGAAGCGGTTGGTACGCTGCTGAGGGTATTGGACTTGAACTGGAGCGGAAGTGATTACTGAAGTCACGGCTGCTATATGTTGGTGTTGGGAATGGTAAGGATAATTGATCCTTCTTGGATGATTATAGGACACAACATTAGTTTCTTGTTCCTTCTTTTTCATAAAACCGCCGTACCTCTTTGCCCCGCTTGAAGATGAACTTCCTTCTCTAACTAGACGCCCTTCTCGAACTGCTTCCTCTAAACGGACTCCCATGTTTACCATGTCAGTAAAGTCTGTAGGAGCGCTTGCAATCATCCTCTCGTAATAAAAAGTATCAAGAGTCTTTAAGAACACTTTCGTCATCTCCTTTTCTTCCATAGGTGGAACAACCTGTGCTGCAATTTCGCGCCACCTTTGCGCGTATTCACGGAATGTCTCCTTTTCTCTTTGTTGCATGGACCTCAACTGATCTCGGTCTGGCACATTATCAAGGTTGTATTTGTAATGTTTGATAAAGGCCTCGCCTAAATCGTTGAAAGTCTTGATCTGAGAACTGTCTAATCCCATATACCAGCATAAAGCTGCACCGGTAAGGCTGTCTTGAAAACAATGAATGAGCATCCTTTGGTCGTTGGTGTACATTGACATCTTTCGCACGTACATAACCAAATGGGTCTGTGGACAAGAACTTCCTTTGTACTTTTCAAATTCTGGTAGTTTAAATTTTGCTGGCATCCTTACGTCTGGAACCAAACACATATCATTTACATCTCTGCCAAACAGTTCTTTCCCACGAAGAGCTTTTATCTCTTTTTGTAATTCCGCAAACTGATCCTGGAATTCATCCATTCTATCATTGAGACCAGGATCCTCACTTGGGGTAGGGCCGTGATAGACAGGTTCTCCTAGGTGAGGAGTATAGTGAACAACGGGAGGCACATTAGTGAGGACAGGAGCATTTGGTGGAACGAACTCTTGTTGATATCTATCTTGATTAAGATCTCTGGGTATTTCCCAAGGACGGGATGCTGTGATGGTAATAGAAGTGACTGGGACAGCGTTGATTTCTGAAGCGATGACTGTAGTGACGGGTGCTGCTGTTGTCTGATTCTGAATTTGAGGTTGATTCTGTGCCGAAGTGTGTCCTGAATTATGAACTTGAGCCCTAGCTTGGGCTTCCCCTGCTTGTAGACGGGAGGTTAACATTTGGTTGCGCATCTCTACTGCCTGTGCTTGCGCCTGGATCTGTGCATCTTGTGCTTCGGCAACCTGAGCTTGTGCTGTTTGAAGTTGAGCAGCTTGGGCTGCTTGGTTTGCTATCAATGTCTCGACCATAGCAGAAAGGCGGTCAACCTGAGCTTTCAATTCTCGGTTCTCGTTATCTGTTATCTCCATTCTTCTTTTGTAGTTGGCTCTTATGTTGTAATTATGCGTCAGCTTGAAATGGATCTGCTGGCGGGAAGCAACTGTTAGAAGACTGGACCAAGACAGACAACCTGTATGCACGTGATGCATGGATATGCAAAATGAATGATTTTCCAAGGAACTCTAAGTGAAGGAAAAGATAGAATTGCAAACATTTTTTATAACAAAACAAAATTTTTCATTTTAAGCATTTTTATCAAAATATACAAAGTTATCAACCCAAAATACAACCAAGAAAACCATTTAAGGACATGTGTCATCAGGACGAGCATAAACAAGTAGGAGTTGTCCTTCAAGTCTCTCAATTCTTTCTTCATAGGCCTTCTGCATAAAAGCTTTCTCCTTCACCAAACTGTCTACAAGACCTTTCCATGCACCTGAGGACTGTGGAATCTGGGAGTAATCTGTTGTGCCTGAGGAAAATAAATCCTTTTGCACCCTTGGACGTTTACCTGCACGATCTTCTCCACTCTGCTCCTTTAACTGTCTCTGAAGTTCTTCATTTTCCATTTCGAGCACCTGGGCCTTATCCTTCCAAGCGTCTCTCTCTTTCTCGACCCTCTCCAAGGTGGCTTGGAGTTCTTCTTTGTCATCTAGCAGAAGGTAGGGGGTCTTCAACGGAGCGGGTTTGATAGGATCATGATGTGGGTATGGCATTTTCAACTGTATAGCTCAGGCTCTGATCCACTGGAGGTACGGCTCATAGGAGGTACAATCTTTCTTACCCAATTCAAGTCTCCCTTTGCGACAAACACGATGCCAAGCTCTTACTACTCTCTCTTTCATGGTAGGGTCCTCCTCGTTATCCCTCAAGAAAATACCTTCTAAAAGAATGTTAGGAGGCTTGTCCTTCATAGGGTAACCGAGTTGTCTCCTAGCAAGTACTGGATTATAAGAAATGATTCCCTTTGTGCCCATGAGGGGCACATTGGGGAACTCCGCACAACTATCAATGATCTTCACATCGTCTAAAACTCTACTATACCATGCAATATCTGACTGGGTAAGAGACATAATCCTCTGTGACCACTGAAGTCCTGACTTGCGATCCCAAAAAGTAGCTGACTTAGGAAGACGAGAGACAAACCATTTGTAGAGTAACGGTATACAACAGACTATGGTTGCTCCTCCTTTCAAAGTACGGTAATGGATGGAATGATAGGTGTCTCCGAGCAAAGTTGGAACAGGATTACCACTTAGGAAGATGCGTATAGCATATGAATCCACAAAACCTTCAATATTAGGAAATAGTAACAAACCGTAGATCAACAAGGCGAACAGATGCTCCACAATAATATTACAACCTTGACTGGCAAAATAAGAAACCTTCCCCATTAAGAACTTGGCAGTGAAACCTGGAAGTCCTCCTTTGGTGGTGAAGTTATTCTTGAATTCTGACTTCTTCATGTACAACACTTTTGCAAGAGAACTGTGCTCGGGTAACTTTTCTGAACCAGAGAAAGGTACTGTATCAGCAACTGGGATGTGAAGCAACTGGGCATACTCTTCCAATGTAGGCATGAGTTGATAGTCTGGGAATGTGAAACAGTGATAGACTAGATCATAGAACTGTACTAATGTCTGCAATAACCCTTCTTCCATCCTAAGTGTCAATAAAGATATAAGTGCCCCATATCTGTCTCTGAAACCAATAGGATCTGCGATCGAAGAAACCAGTTTCTTTAGTTCATCTATCTTTGGATTGATGAGATTGTACTTTTTCACACTTCTCCGTCCAAAATCCATGTTTCCTGCAATATTTGCAATCCTCACTTTAAGTTCCTTGGAAAAAGGTTGAAATGATGGGAATGAATGCATGTCATGCATGAATGCAACAAACACAAACATGGTCAAATAATACAAGGCTCAAAGTTCATCACCAGCATGGAGTTTAGGAAAAAGCCCCAAGATAAGTTCTAAGGTTCACCTGCCAAACGGGTTCTAAAAGTTCCCAAGGTTATGGATCCTTCTTCGGATAATACCGGGTTAAGCAACTGCTCGCTTTCCAATATTATTCTCAAAAGAATCTCGCTTGAGTGTGATATCGCGTATCAACCAAACCAGACTTTTGGTCCGAAGTGGTCACCGCATCACATCCTAAGTAAGGCCAAGATGGGGTAAAGGTAAACTAAGGTCCTTGGCTTCACGGGCCCGTCGAAAGCAACAATGCCTCACAAATGACTTGTTTAGCACTATCACCCTCAAAGAGGCCTCCACCAAGCGGACAAAGGCTCAAGTCAACTCGGTAAGGATTGTCTCCTATCAAGTCAACCTGAATTATCATCCATCCTATCTCAAATGTGCCCCAAATCCGGGTATAGGATTTATCACAAGTATCCCCCAAAACCCAAAATAACAAACATTACAAACAATACAATTTAGCAAATATTCACAAAGCAAACATATAAACAAGCAAAGATAGGCTAAACCCTCAAATAAGTTTAATCATATATCCCCAGCAGAGTCGCCATTCTGTCGCGACGGGATTTTTCACGAGATTAAGTATTGATTGAACTTAACCCGTTTGAAAAATATTTTAAATGCAAGAGTCGCCACCGTCTTTTATTTTATCCAAAAAGAGGAAGGGAAAAATAACGATAAATCCCTTTAGAGTTACGGGTTCGGGGGTTGGTTATGCAAAGGGAAGGTATTAGCACCCTCTACATCTGTGGTACTCCACAGGAACCTTTTTGCTTATGTTTATGTGAATGCTTTGCTTTTTTCGCTTTGATCGTTTGATTGGGGAGATGAGAAAAGAACTTGATTTTATTGTTTTTGGACTCGATAAAGTCGTAGACTTCATGCCTACGTATCTCCAAGGCGCAATGGAGAAATCAGAATCCACGTAGTTCTCCCAAAAGAAAAGGGGAAAGTCTGTTTTGTTGATTTTAGATTTGAACGAGCCTAGACCCTAAAGAAATAAATAAATGGGCTCATTACAGGAAAGTCCAAGAGTAAGCTTATGAGTGTGTGAAAAGGGTTTCTTAAACGGCGACCGTTGGAATCGCATCGGGTTTCTCTTTTTGGATTTTTCGATTTTTTAACATAAAACGTGAACAATACGATTAAACACACAATTCAGAAAATAAAAAATGCGAGAAAGTAAATTATTACCACACAGTTAGCTATGAGTAATTAGTATTACGAATAGTTAGTGGAGTTAATCGAGCTGAAACTGAAACGAAACGGTTAGTAACAACATAAACAAATATAAAAAAACAATATAAATATTTACTTTAGACGAAATAAACATTTGATATAAATAAACATTTAATTAAAATAAACATTTAAACAAATAATTAATTTAACTAACATTTAAATAAAACATATATGCAAAATAATAATAAAAGATAAACAATATTTAGTAAACAAAAGTAATATATATATATATATATATATATATATATATATATATATATATATATATATATATATATATATATATATATATATATATATATATATATATATATATATATATATATATATATATATATATATATATATATATATTTAGACAATAATATATAGTAGACAAAAATAATATATATGTACATTTAGACAAATAATATATAATAGACAAAAATAATGTATATATATATATATATATATATATATATATATATATATATATATATATATATATATATATATATATATATATATATATATATATATATATATATATATATATATATATATATATATATATATATATATATATATATATATATATATATATATATATATATATATATATATATATATATATATATATATATATATATATATATATATTATATATATATATATATATATATATATATATTTAGATAATAGAAAAAAATATATATATATATATATATATATATATATATATATATATATATATATATATATATATATATATATATATATATATATATATTTAGATAAATAATATATTAAAACACATGTCGGCAAGCCGGAACTTTGCCGATTTCAGAGATAAGTGAAGAATATTACCTTGTGTGAAGAGGATGAACTTCTGATCGTCCAAATGATCGACCGAAAGCTGGAAACCGTCACCGATGCAGTGCTGGCTGCCTTCGTGAGTACCTGACTTCAACGTCGCTTTGGATCGGTGAAACGACGCCGGAATGAAATGAACCTTGGATATTTGTGACCTGGACTCAACGAACTTCAAAGATATGAAATCGGTTTTGTGTTTCAGTGAATAATCGGGACGATTTTGGGTTACTGAAAATGAAGAACAAGTGAAATACGGTAATGCTTTTGGAAAAATATTTCTTTTCAATTCTCTGTTTCTCTCACCACACGTTTTTTCCCTTACTGATCCACCTCCTCCTTTTTCTTACTAACAACATCTATATATATATATATATATATATATATATATATATATATATATATATATATATATATATATATATATATATATATATATATATATATATATATATATATATATATATATATATATATATATATTTAGATTACTTAAACAATAGGAAACCTAAAAAATATCTAACATAAATTAATAATATATATTTAGATTACTTAAACAATAGGAAACCTAAAAAATATCTAACATAAATTAATAATATATATTTAGATTACTTAAACAATAGGAAACCTAAAAAAATATCTAACATAAATTAATAATATAATTTATATATTATATAATAATAATAAACTAATATAATATTAATCCTAATTAAATAAACTAATTAACAATTAAACACAATTAATATTAAGCACAAATAATATTAAACGGCACACGATTAAAATACGATAAAATCGAGCGACACGAACGCGATAAAAATGATGACAATTTGCACAGCAAAACAGACAAATTGATAAAACCAATAAACCAGTAAACCGGTAAACCAGTAAAATCAATAACACGACTCAAACAGACTCGATTAAATCACACGGCACAACACGTAATTAAATAAACAACCCTAGGCAATAATAAAATCAACACGACATCACGAAAACGCTGACAAACACAATCACAAATAATCGGACAATACGAAAACTCTAATATATTCGAAATACAGTCAAAATACCGACAAACAAACAATTAAATAGATAAAAACGCACAAAACCTAATCGAAGCGATGCCACGCACAAAAGAGATAAGCGAGATAAATACGAGGCAACGATATCGGCCAGGTTTTGCTAAAACAACGAAATACAACACGGTAAGCAACGAAAACACACAAAACCTAATCAAACCAGTTGTCACGCGAAGTTTAAGAAATTGAGATGAATACGAGACAACGAGATTAATCAAGATGTGGTCAACAAAGCCAAAGTCAAATTTTGGGGTGCGACAGTGTGCTGTTCTGGATATTCTGATGATGGTTTTTTTGGCAGTCTTGTTTTGATGCCTTGATGTATTTTTTTTGGGTTCTTTTTTATTTCTCTGGATTTTTATCTCAGCTTGTTAAGCTCTGTATGTTTGTGGTTCTGTAACACCTAACAATATGTTTTAACATTCTATGTGACATTCTGCTTGACTAATAGACATTTATTTTGTCTCATTGGTCTCTTTGGTCTCTTTTGGCAAAAAAGAGGGAGAAGTAGCTAAAGGAGCTATAGCTAAAGTAGCTATGCTATAAACAGGATGTATGGTGGAGATAATCTGTGTATGTTACATGTGATGTTGAAGGAGATGTCTGTGTTGAGCTGACTGAGGGGGAGAAGGAGCACAAGCGCATGTGTGTTTAATATATGTTTACTAGTTGCTAGTAATGTGTGTTTTAATACTTCTACTGCTAAACTGCTGATGTGATTATTCTCTTGTGAACAAATGGTCTGATGTATGTTTTAGCCAAAATTTGCCAAAGGGGGAGTTTGTTGGTTCTAGGTGTTGGCAGCAATTTTGGTAAAACCTAGAGTGTTCACAAGTTGTCACAAGGGTTGTCTTGACATAAGATAACATGTTCCTGCAGGGTGTTTAAAATGTGATTGTGCAGGATTTTACTGAGATGTCAGACCCGATGTCATGACATCTGTATACAGAATATTCAGTCTGAATGTTATGTATTGCGTGATTGCATTTTTTATGCTAATCTGTGTATGATTGATGTAATGATTGAATGCGTCTTCAATCAGTAATTAAAACCAGATTGACTTATTTTCCAACAAGATATAATTAGCTGTCATGAGAAGATATGAATGGAAAATAGTTTTAGGGTTTTGTGATGTCCAAGCCCAGCCAAACACTTCTATAAAAAGGGCATGGAATACCTGGTTTTAATACACAAGAAATAACGAACGAAATATTGAGAGAGAATAAGGGTTTTAGTCTTGTGTGGTTGTGTGTATTGTGAGTCATTCATTCATCCATAGATGATTGAATTGGACTGACTTTTGAGTTGTAATTTGTCCACTTTAAGCTTTGAAGCATGAGTGTGTGTTTACTTGATTGAAGCTTTTAAGCAAGATCAAGTATGTGTTCTTGAAGAGTGTCTTCTTTTCATTGTAATACTTATTTTACATCACTGTTGTGATTGAGGGGGAGTGAGTAGGGTCTCATATCTAGGAGTTCTTAGATAGAAGTCACACGGGTAGAGATTAGGTGAAAAGACTGTAACTTGAAGTTGTTTACCGAGAGTCTTTGAACTAATTCTGTTTAGTGGATTTCCTTCCTGGCTTGGTAGCCCCCATACGTAGGTAAGTTTGCATCGAGCTGGGTTAACAATTTCTTGTGTCACTTGTTTTACTGTTCTTTATCTTTTTTCCTGTTTATATTGTTTAGATATTAGTGTCGTGACATTACCTTCGACATCTCATATCTGATACCAGAATTTCAGTATAACTGAAGAAAATATCATCATGTTACTTTGTTAGTTGATTTGCAGAATGTTTCTCATTTGTAACATCACTAGGAAGGTTAAGGTCGTGTGAAATCTTTCCAAGATGGTTGGTAGAGGACTCATTTAATCCAATCATCCCTCTATCAATGATAACCACTGAACGCAACTCATAATTAGCAAAGTGTATGCAAATTTCACTCTTCACGTTTGGATGGCATCCATTTCCAAAAGCACTTAGAGTGTGAAACGGAAAACCACTGTGAGTAACAACAACAATCTCTTTTTCTTTACATGTCCATAACCATTCTAAAAATTTCAATCCTCGGGCAACAACTTCTTCATTCTCTTCGGGAACAAGAAGACATGTTCTTCCACTCCTGATTAACGCTCTCACAAATACTTAATTAGAAATGATATCCAATTTCTTTTATTCCTTGCCTTGAATATTTTGTTGGTGATGTTACAGGTGATTTACCAGATGATAGAAAAGTTGGAAGTGGTTGAGGTTTCTTGTCGAATTGGAGAATCTTATGGTGGATGATATCCATGGGAGTCCAGGTGGAAGTCTCGTTGTATATTTTGAGGAGTGTCGATCAACTTTGGTCTCGAAGGTGCTTCGGGCTTTGATGATGGTGGTGATCCAGTCATGGTGTTTTGTGCTTTCTTGCAAATTAGTGGGGTTGTAAAATGCCATTTGTTGTGATATCTGAGCATCAATTGTTTTTTAAATTTATGAAAGAAATGGTTTGCAATTGTGATGTATATTCTTGGTTTTATGTTTTTAAATTTGTGACTTTGGATTATATTGTGAATGTCATAATTTTGAAATGATGTGTGAAGTGTAGTTTTAGACATATTGGATAGGCATTGGTCATCAAATTTGGAGTTTCCACATATTAAGATTGAAGACTCTGGATGTCATTTGTGCCATAGAATGCACTAGTGGCATGGCTATATCTTACGCCAAAACAATTACAATGAGATTTGTCAACATATGTATATTACATATCCTACTTCCAAGTTGATGCATATCAGTACAAGAGTGAGAGTCATTCATTTCGATCTCTGTTTTAAACAACTTCCTCCTGTAGATTTGTTTTGTTGATTGTCTTCAAACAGGGATGAACAATATGTTGGATCATACATTGAGCTACCAAGTATTCCATCTGGTAAGTCATAGTGTGCTATTCGTGAGGCATGTCCACACAGGATGCACCCAACTTGTGAATTTGAATCCATAATAATGAGGATGACATCCGTACATTATACGATGCTCCCAAGGATCCCAATAATGAATACCCAATCTGAATGTAAATGGGGATAACAATGAAAGACTGAAGGCTATCGTAGTTGTGAATCCATGATTGGAACTGAAAAGGTATTGAAAAGGATTATTGGATTGAATCAAATGGCTTAATGTGTTTGTGGTTTGACAAATATGAAAATGATTAAAAATGGTTTTAAAAGTATGAAGATGATTAAAATGGTTTTTAGCTAGGTGGTTGACTTTGGTCAACTGGTTGACCAAAAAGTCAACGGTTGACCAAAGTCAACAAATGGTCAAAGCTTCCAAATTTTGCAATTTTTTTATCTAATGAACAATGGAATGTAACATAATAGCTATTTGAATGATCTTGGTCATGAATTTGATATTGTAATGAACTTGAACATTACAACCCATGAACATGTTTGAAATTGGATTGAAATGAACCAACTTGATATGACTTGGAATGGACATGACTTAAGTATGAATGGAATCAAGAGATGGAACCAACTTGCCAAGAATTGAATATGACTTAACAATGGATTAAATCAAAGTTTGTGAGGGACTGGAATCCAATCATGGATCCATGAATGAACCATTAAGCATGAATCAAAGTACATAATAATGATTTAAAGGATCAATGACAACCAAGACCAAGCATGTCCCTAAAATAAGGCATAACAACATGTGAAATTAACAATGACCAAATAAAAATAGGCTAAGTAAGGAAATAACTATGGCTAGGCATGAGGATGACTAGGTGACATAACAATAGGCACAAGCCAAAGGACACGCGCACATGATGCACGGGTGAGATCAACACCAAGGAACCAACAAGAATATCCATGAACAAAAGGTTGTGGGATGAAGCTTGACCAAGAAAGAGGATCAGACATTAATGGAATGCAAGTGGGTCCTATGAAACTAGGGTTATGGATCCATACAAGGGGTGTTGGACATAATTAGGATTTATGGTAACCAAGATTAATTGAGGATCCCAAATTAGGGTTTTGATTCACCAAGAAGCCACAGTTGAATCTTCAATGTCAAGAAGATGTACAGGCCTCAAGAGATACCCCCAGATTAGGATTTTATTGTTGAGTCACCTCTAGTTGGAGAGAAACCCTAGATTCCATTAGGTGCAATCTAAGATACTTGTCCTCTTGTATTGGACCATGATTATGCAGATGAAATGAAATGTATATAAGTCTATGCATACGAATAGGGTTAGTGACCTAGATGAACATTATGAAGGGTATAATGAATTTTGGGGTATGAAAACTTGAAGTCTCATCAGCCGGGTCTCATATCGAACTTCACTTGAGAAACTGAGAGTCCCATCAAAAAAACTTAAGAAAACTCCCCATCTGAGGGAGTTAGGGTTTCCTCAAGTGATATCCAACATAAAGTCACGCCCAAGGGACACGACCAAAGTCTAGCCCAAGAGACCTAACTTAAAGTCTTGTTTGAGGGCTTGATAGAAGTCCCACCCGAGAGGTCCATTACCTTGCTCGAGAGACTTGAAGTATCATTAGTCGGGCCAGATGTATAACTTCTCCTGAGGCCATGAGAGTCACATTAAACAAACTTAACAAAAATACATTCATCAGATACTTAGAGTTTCCTCGAGCGGGATCCAACATAAACTCATGCCTAAGGGATACGATCAACGTCAATCCCAAAAGACTTAACTTAAAGTCTTATTTGAGGGTTTGATAGAAGTCCCACCCGAGAGGTCCAACATCTCACCTGAGAGACTCGAAGTCTCATCAGTGTGGCTCAATATATAACATCACCAAAGGGACTTAAAGTCCTACCAATCATACTTAATCAAATGACTCTCCTAAGGGACTCATGGTTTACTCAAGATGGTTCGAGCTAAAATTCTCGCCCAAGAGATACAGTCGAAGTCTAGAACAAGAGACTTAATTTAAAGTGTTGTTTTAAGGCGTAATAGAAGTCTCTCCCAAGAGGTTCACTGCATCACCCGAGAGACTTGAAGATTCATCAGTCAGGCATGACATATAACTTTTCCTAAGGGACTGAGAGTCCTATCAGACACACTTAAGAAAACTCCCCGCCTGAAGGACTTATAGTCCCACCAAATAGGATCATATAAACACCTCGCATAAGGGACTTAGAGTCTCATCAGACATAATCAACATAAAGTATCGCCTAAGAGAATCGACTATAAGGTATTTCCTAAGAGGCTCGACATAAAATCTCAACTGAAGGAATTAGAGTCCAACCAAATAAGCTTATCTAATCGCCTCACCTGAGGGACTTAGATTCTCATCATACAAGTTCGCCATAAAGTCTCTCCTAAGAGACTTGACTATAAGGTCTCTCCTAAAGGACTTAACTATTTAAACTTGCTTGAAGGACTTAGAGTCCCATCTAACATGCTCATCTAAACTCCATTATCGAGGGACTTGAAGTTTCCAAGGGAAGGATCCAACATAATGTCTCGCCCATGAGGAGCGAACAAAGTCTTGACCAAGATAATTAACTTAAAGTATTGTTTGGGGCTTGATAGAAGTCCCACCTGAGAGGTCTAACACCTCACCTGAGGGACTTAAAGTCCCATCATTCAGGCTCAATATAACATTTCCTGAGGCACAAAGAGTCCCATCGAACATGCTTATCTAAACTCCCTGCCGGAGGGACTTGGAGTTTCCTCGGTCAGGATCCAACATAATGTCTCGTCCAAGAGGCACGGCCAAAGTCTTTCCCAAGAAACTTAACTTAAAAGTTTTATCTGAGAGCTTGATAGAAGTCCCGCCCAAGAGATCCAATGCCTTGCCTAAGAGACTTAAAATCTCATTATCCAGGATCAATATAACTTTTCTTGAAGGACTAAGAGTCTCATCAAACATGTTGATCTAAACTCTCTGCCTAAGGGACTTAGAGTTTCCTTGGGAGGGATGCAACATAATATCTCGCCCAATGGACACGTGAAATCTAGCCTAAGAGAATTACCTCACAGGTATTTTCTGAGGTCTTGACAAAAGTCCAGCCCAAAGGGCTCAACACCTAGCTTGAGAGACTTAAAGTCTCATTAAGAAGGCTTAACATATAATCTCGCTAGAAGGACTTTCAGTCCCACCAAACAGGATCATCTTAACACCTTGCATGTGGGACTTAGAGTCTCATCAAACATTCTTGACATAAAGTCTCGTCTAAGAGACTCGATTATAATGTATCACCTAAGAGACTCGACAATTAAGTCTTGCTAGAGGGACTTGACATAAAGTCTCGACTAAGAGACCCAACTATAAAGTCTCACCTAAGAGACTTTACTATTAAGTCCCGCTTGAGGGACACGACATAAATTATCGCCTAAGAGCTTGACTATAAGGTCTCTCCTTAAAGATTCAACTATTAAGTCTCGTTTGAAGGACTCGACATAAAGTCTCGCTTAAGAGACTCAATTATAAAGTTTCGCCTAAGAGATTCAAATATAAGGTATCGCCTTAGAGACTTGACTATTAAGTTTCGCCTGAGGGACTTATCCCAAGTTATACTTGAGGGACTCGTTGTAAGCCCTCATCAAGAAAAGCCAAACCTGGGATAGATCCTTACAAGGGATTTTTAAGGATGTGAGCAATCTTATAAATTACTTCACACTTTTCAAGCCCCCGTGCTTAAGAGACTATGTACTAATATAATTTTACTAGGCCCCTAGGAAGGGATAGTCCGTGGAAAATAAGGAAGGTTGGGTGCAAGGGAGAAGGGAAAACTACCCTATAAAGCCAGAGGCCGCCTCAAGGGTCCATTTGGTCGCCCCGAAATATGCCGCGAGACCGTATGATTGAGCTCACGCTGTCCACTCCCCCAGTAAACATGGGTGAAAATTTGGGCCTACAATTAATAAATGAAGAGAATCTGTCATAGGACAAAACCATTTATTATCCCATGATTCTAGGGAAAACAAGTCTCCACTTGACCACTTTCTTGGTCATAAAGCTAGTGCGTAACCGCCCACTAACTCTACAACCTAGTCCCAAGTGAGCCACTATGAATACCTTCACCTTTGAGGAGGAAGACATATGATCACTTGCATAGAATACCTTATGCGCTATGCTAACATACAAAGCCTCCCATCTTATGTGAGCAGGTCCCCTAAAATTACACATAAACTCCGAAACACCACCATACAAGGCTTCTAGCCGCCACGAGCAAGCCCTTACAATCCTAAGTTGTTATAAACCTATTAATGCCTCTCAGTATCCCATATATATATATATATATATATATATATATATATATATATATATATATATATATATATATATATATATATATATATATATATATATATATTATATATATATAATATGTGTGTGTATGTGCGCGCGCGTTTGTATGTTTTCAAGTCCACCTTCGTGTTCAACCGCACAGGAGATTTGCAACACCACATAAGACGTCCATCATCGTGATTCACATATACTCTAGTTTCGATTCAGGACACTATATAGAATTACACCACTCACCTTATAAGTCGATTTTGTAATGATGAGTTAAGCCTAGCCACATTTTCTAATAGCGTTAAAATTAATTTGTTTGAATTTTTTTTATAAAATATTAATTTTAATGATTTTCATTGACACTAATGTCAAATATTAGTCATTATTCATGTTGTAATCAATACTAAAAATTGAACAAGTCACCAAATGAAGAAAGACAAGAGTCAAGTTTATATCAGAGTTGAACGAATTCAAATGCAATGTATTTTTAAAATTTCTTAATATAATACATCATATGATTCTAGAATACGTGTAAAATATTTGCACATATTAATAAAATATAGAATGGTTTTTTATTTTTATTTTTTATGTTCATTAATATTTAAAAGTTAATGTTACATTTCTCAAATAAAAAATTAATATAATATGTGATTTAAGATTTTAAAAATCAAAATAAATTGAATATTCCTTCATTACTCTTTTTATCCACGAGACTCTTAAATTACTCTTTTTAAAGCAGTTTCCTAAATACTAGAAAGTCAAAAATATTATTCAAGAAAAAATATTATATCTATCCTAAATTATAAAATTTAGTCACTTTCCAAAAAAAAATTACTGTAAAAATTAAGTTACTTTATAATAATAATAAAATATTAATAATTATCTTTCTATTTTATTTTATTTATCATTTTTTAATTTTTTTTGATAATTTACATTAATACATTATATTATTAGAGGTTGAACCCTAAACCAACCGCTTGTATCCATCTATTATTTATTAGGATTTAATTGAAATACACTGACAGTGTAAAAGAATTTTACACCGTCAGTTAATCATAACCGTTGGATATTGAAATAAGTTTGACTTTTATTTTAAAAATCTATAAAGTAATGCAAACATGTGATGGTGATGAATCGATTGTGTAAAACTTTTTACACTGTCAATGTATAGTAATTAATCTCTATTTATTTTTCTTCTATTTTATAATTATTTTAATTTATATTTTTATGTCACTATATTAAACACATGTTTGATCATCTTGTTTTTATTTTATTAAATTGCATTATATCGAGTTTTTTATCCTTCGTTAATGGAAAATGGAATTAATATGCTGAATAATCCATTCTAAAATCAAATTATATGTATATATATATATATATATATATATATATATATATATATATATATATATATATATATATATATATATATATATATATATATATATATATATATATATATATATATATATATATATATATATATTGTAAGACCCCAATTTTGTCCCTAAGATCCCTCATAGCATCATAACATTGCATTGCATAGCCTCGAGGATCATTGAGCATCTTGGTCCCTTGCCTTTGGGTGGGACTCCTTGTGATTAGTTTGAGATCACCAAGCATGCTTGAATTGTATATCATTGCTTTTATCATTTTATTTACTAACCAAAAGCACAAAAATATGTCACTAACATCTTTTGTTTGTAGCTTGAGCAATCACAAGGTCAAAAGCTTCTAGGAGATCATTGGTACAAAGACAAGGTCAAGAAGAGATGATAGCAAGCATGGTAATGGTTCCCAAAGCTCTCGTCCATCAAATATGCCTCCCTAGCATCTTAATTCATCATTTTGATCAAAGCAAGTCAAAGGGTTGGAGGTTTGATTCTCAAGGAAACCCTAATTCATCTGTGCACCACAATGCCTTGCTCATGAAGCAACCTCAGCCCATGATCAAATACAATCAAGGTAAGTTCTTTAATTCATCATTTCATGCATATTTGAACTTATTTGAGTGTCCTCAATCATCAATTCATCAAGATATGAGTCATGGACTTGAGAAGTTGATCAGTCAATTCATCTGACTATTTTGAAATGCACTGAGACCTAACTTTTTATGTGTTAGTCAAATGGAGATGGTTCCAAATGATAACATGGTCTTAAGGGCAATATGAACAACTTTCATGTTCATCAAAATTTGATTTGAAGCTTGGAAAACCATTTTCCATTCCAATACATTATAGGTCATTTTGACTAAAACCCTAATTTTGGGTCAACTTCCCAAGAACATAACTCACTCATCTTTTATGATTTTGAGGTGGGATCAAATGAATTGGAAAGATTAAGATGTCTACTTCAAATGTTATGTTGAACCAAATTTCAAAATCTCAAAGGAAATACATGTGATAATGCAAGACATTATAGGTCCTTTTGGGACAAAGGCATTAAAAGTCAAAAATGTCCAACTTCAAGTGCCCATAACTATTTCATCAAAAATCCAAATGATGCAAAATTTAAGTCCATTTTGATTTTCTTGAAAATATATACAACTTTGATGTTGGAGGTGTTTCCATTTGAAACTTGCATCATCAAAAAAGAGGGGCTTGCAAGTTGGCCAATTTTAGAAACCTTGCCTTGACATATTTTGCACATCACACTTTAAACTCAAATTTCATAAATTTCCAAACTTCAAATGAGTTTTTGACCAACATAACATTTGTTCCTCATACAAAGACCTTTCCAACCATTACCGATATGCCTATGCTTGGATTTTCTAAATGGTACTTTCGAAGAGATGATTGTTTAGGTACAATTGGAGAATTCACTTGAAATCTTGCTACATGAGCATTTGCCTTTGCATTTCACACATCCAATTCCATCTGGCTGGTGTGCAGAACTCATTTGACATTGTTTTGGGCCTTGTGCATGATCATGCAAGCCCATGCAATGAAGCTTCACATGTCATGCACACGGATCCTTTCACACTTTCCTTGCCAATTCCTCTATAAATAGAGACCTCATTCCCTCCATTTCAGACGTCAATTTCAACCTGAAATGTTGCAGAAATCTTTCCCTAACCATCACTAAAGAAGCAAGTTCTATTTCTCTTAAAATTTTCAGATCTAGAATTCAGCTTCATCTGGTTGTTTTCTTAGATCTAATGCTTCTAAACCTTCACCATACATCTCATTGAACTTCTGTTTTGGCAAAGCAAGCAAGGTTTCAAGCTTAAGATACCATAATTCAAGCTTACATTCCAACTGGTATTTCCTTTGATTCTCCTAGTCCATTGACCTTTTGGCTTAGATTTTGTCTTGGCTGAAGTCCTCTCAATAGAGGCATCATGTTTAAGCTTTTAATTTTTGCAATTCATTGAGTTCATGATGAACACCAGATTTTTCAACTTCTGATTTCTCAAATCCTAGAGATCTAGAATGAAAATGGATGGTACAGGGATGATGTACATCATCCCAGCTTTCTATTGATGTATAGATCATACGTTTTGGTTAAGATTTTAATTTCTGCAATTTGGCCGGAATCCTGGGGCTCACCGGAGAAGACGGTGGCTCCGGTGGCTTCATCACCTCCAGTTTAAATCTGGACCGTGTGATGGTGTTTCCAGATTCGATCCCAGACGACCATTGTTATGACTTTTATTTCTTTTCCATGTGCACGCATTGACTTGGATCCATGGTAAGCGCGCGCTGAGAGTCCTTGGATGTGCCACCTCATTTAATGAGGTTGATCCAACGTGCCATGATTTTTCTCATTTTCTGAATTTATTTTTATTTTTGTTTAATTCCTTTTATTTCAAAAAATCATATCTCTTTCATTTTTAATCCAAAAATTATGGGACCAATTGCATTATTTCCCAAATAAATTCTAGTTTTTATTTCTGATTTTTAATATTTTTTATTTTGTCATTTGTTATTTTTTGTGAATTTTCTATTTTCTGGTTATTTTTAATTCATTTTAAATAGTTTTTGATATTCAAAAAATGCAAAAATATTTTCCTAACCTCTTTAAATGATGATAGATCTATGAAAAATATTCTCATCAATTTTTGAATAGATTTGAGATTTATTTTAGATTTTAGTTCAATTAGGTTATTTTTATTCATTTTTAATTGATTAAAAATAGTTTCTGACTTTTAAAAATGCTGAAATTTTTTGTCAAACTTTGTTTGACCTTGTTGAACTTAGGATAAATCACTTGGACCTTTCAAGGTTGATTTGAGGTGATTTTGAAGTTTGACCTTTCCATTTATTTTAATTCAAGTTTAATTTTAAATATTAAAAAATGCCAAAAATAGTTTATTCATTTCTTGACCTCCAATCTTCATCTCACTTCTATTTTTGATTGTTTGACCTTGACTTTCAATGTCATTGGTCAACATATGATGATTGGTACATGATGTTTCATTTCATGCACTTTAATTTTGTCATTTCCATTTCTCTTATTCATCTCCTTTTTCTTCTTCTTCTTTTCTTTTTGATCAATGAGTTGAGGGTTGATAAGTTAGCATTGATTAGGTAGATTTAACCTTCCTTGATTCAAATCTAATTCATCTTGATCAATTGATCAAATGAATGGCTTTGCATTAAGGATAGGTTGTCTTCTAAATCATGCAAAAGGCTTAAACCAATACAAGATCATTTCTCTTCTTCTTTTTGGCATGGCAAGTTGTTAGGACTTGGTTCACTAATCAAGACTCCTAACTTGTGTTTGTTGCCTACATTATTATCGACCGACCTCAGATAGTTGTGACTTCTATATAAGTCCAATTACGATTACTTAACATAGCGCTAAATTTGCCTTATGGCACACTAACTACTAACACTAACTATTGACAATTAACATTTACTTTATGCAATTTACTTTAATGCAATTTACTATTCTTGCACATATTATCGATTTGCTTTTTCTCTTTGCTCACTTGAGCACATGTTTATGTTAATGCCATTTGCCTTTTTGTCCACTTGAGCACATAATTGTGTATATATTATTTTGCTTGTGTTTTGTTTTGATTGTTGTGGACCAAATGCAAAGAAATGGACTTAGTTTCTAGGACTTTCCCTATGCAAAGAAATGGAGAGTTTGGACTTAGATTCTAGGACCTTCCTTATGCAAAATTGGAGTAAAAGGATCTTAATGTTGAAGATGGATTGGAAGGACCAAATCTCTAAACTCACTCTTGTCCATTTTTGTTTTATTTCATGAAACATTTGATGTGTGTGCTTTTGTGCTAGGAGTTTCCATTTGAACTTAATTGGAGGACCATTGCCATGTTCATCTAAGTGGAAGAAACAAGATACATTGAGGATCTCTTGTGAGACTTGTTTGATTGCTTATATTTTGTGGTTGCTTATTCCAAAGGATGGGAGCTACTTGGATCATCAATATGATCTCAAGAGAGGAACTCCATTGTGGTTTTGATTCCTTTATCCCTTCTATTTTTGTTTTGCCTAGGATTTAGCCATTCTTCTTCTTCTCTCCACTCTAACCCAAGCCAAAACTTTTTGTGCAAATATTTAACCATTGTTTTCAAACATTAGAAACCTAAGCCTTATGCTTTTGATTTTCAAACTTTCTTTTCATAACACATATTTTGAATTGAACCTTTAAGTCAACTTTGAACATTTTTTGTATAGACTTCTAATTGGTAAATATAACCCATTCAAATGTGTTTTTGTGGTTCCAATGGCCACTTTCTTAATCAACTTTTTCATCACCTTTAGTTATTAGGTTTGAGTTATCCTTGAGGTAGATATAATACTCACCTATATCCTTAGTGATGGACAATGAGTCTTCCATGCTTATTATAGGGTTAACCCCTCACTAACATGTTGAAGCTATCCTCACATGGTGGATTTGTGGTTTGGTTGAGTTTTCTTTCGTTGATAACAAAAGACCTTAAGGCTTTTGGACCAATCAATTCACCAACTCATTTTTAGATTTTTACCCCGAACTACGAGGTTTTGATCCTAATCTTTCTTTAAAGATGGTACGTAGGCAATGGGTTTATCCATTCAAACATAAAATGTAAATAACTTGTATATTCTCTTCTCATCTCTTCAATCATGTTTGCACAAATAAATATTTCACAAGACAACAACCTTGCAACAAGTATGAAAAGGGCTCCCTAGGAGTACCTAGGATGTTTTGGGTGCCTAACACCTTCCCATTGCATAACCAACCCCCTTACCCAGATCTCTGTTTCTTTTACTAGTTTTTGTTAAAACTTTTAGGTTTTTGTTCGCTTTCTAAACATTCCTTTGGATAAATAGATGTGCGGTGGCGACTCGATTTTGTATGATTTACCTTGGATTTAGTCAATATCTCTAATCTTAACGAATACCCCGCTACAGAAAAGTGGCGACTCTGCTGGGGACACATTTGCCTAGTGGGTTTGGCCAACTTTTCATGTTTGTTGTATTGTATTGTCTTGTGACATATTTTTGTGCAATTTGGGATTACTGTATTGTATGTAATGTTTGAATTGCTTGATATTAATTCCTTGTGTGCTTGGTGATCTTTGTGAGATGAGTTCTATACCCGAACTCGAGTGCACTTAGGATAGGAGAATGGCATAGTCTTGTTGACTTGTGTGGAGTTATTCCTTAGCAAGTTGACCTGCAAGTCCATTCACTTGGTGGAGGTCATGTTGGGATCAATAATGTCACACAAGTAAGTTGTGGTTAGACATTACTCTTTCCAATATAGACCTTAGAAGCCAAGGACCTTAGTTTACCAAGCCCATCTTGGCCTATTCTTAGGATGTAGTGCGAAAATCGTTCAAGTGTAAGATTTGATACGATTGTTACGCGATACTGCACTCATAAGAGTCTCTCTTGAGAATATTTTTGGAATACGAGTATTCGTTTCTCCGATAATATCCGAAAGATGGGATGATGACTATGGGAATCTCTTGTAGAACATGTTTGGCAGGTTTAAACCCTAGTACATTCCCTTTGGGTGGTTCTTAACCTAAACTCCATGCTCGTGACTTGCAACAAACCCTTGATTCATGGTTGATCCGTTCATATATCCTTAATATCAATGGAACTTGGGTGTTGATAAGGTGTAAACCATAATCCACCAAAATGGATAATTGATATTAAGGATGATATGATCCATCCCATGATCTTTGTTTGGTGTGCTTTGCTTGATCCTTGAGTGTGATTGTTGCATTCATGCATTCATGCACTCATTTGCATCCATATCATCAAATAATGAAGAAAATTTTCAAGGAACTTAAGGGGTTTATTTGCAAAATTTCAGACATGGAAAGACAAAGAAGGAATACAGAGAAGTACAGCTTCAGACAACCAGATCTGAAAGAGTTAAGGAATCTGACATCCTATGTACTAGATCCCTTGGGTTTTAAAGCTCGTTTTGGGAAGCTTCTTCCTCTTCTGACTACTCAGGTGGATGAAGGATTGATGAGTGTATTGGTGCAGTTTTATGATCCCTTGTACCGATGCTTCACGTTTTCGGATTTCCAGCTTTTTCCTACGCTTGAGGAGTATGCCTATCTTGTGGGTATACCTATTCTAGAGCAGTTGTCGTTCAGTGGCTTGGAGAGTATTCCTACTTCTCAAGAGATAGCAGACATGTTGTACATAGATGAATCTCTGGTTGGTGCTCATATGACTACCAAAGGTGGAATTCAAGGTCTCCCTTCTAAGTTCCTCATTGCTCAAGCCACTATCTATGGGAAAGCCATGAGTGAGGATGCCTTTGAGGCCATATTTGTACTTCTCATCTATGGATTGGAATTGTTCCCCAACATCGACAAGTTTGTGGATGTGAACGCTATTAGGATCTTTTCTACTCTTAATCCCGTTCCGACTCTGTTGGGTGATGCTTATTTCTCTTTGCATATAAGGAATGCAAAGGGTGGTGGCACCATTGTGTGTTGTTTGCCTCTGTTGTATAAGTGGTTTATTTCTCACTTGCCTCAAACGGTCGCTTTCAAGGAGAACAAAGGATGTCTACGGTGGTCCACGAGACTTATGTCTCTCACTAATGATGATATCTCTTGGTATAACCGTGTGTATGATGGTGTGCAGATTATCGACTCTTGTGGTGAATTCTCCAATGTGCCTCTTCTTGGTACATGTGGGGGGATCAACTACAACCCTGTTTTAGCACGTCGTCAGCTTGGGTTCCCCCTAAAGGATAAACCTAATAACATTCTGTTAGAGGGTGTGTTCTTTCAGGAGGGTAAATATCCCCAAGGCTTGAAAGCTAGGATGGTCCGCGCTTGGCGTAAGATTCATAAGAAAGGAAGGAAGGAGTTAGGTCCTAAGAATTGTATCGCTTTGGAGCCTTATACTGCTTGGGTAAGGAAGAGAGCATCTGAGTATCTCATGCCTTACGAGTATCCGAGACCTACACCTATGATTATGGTTGGGCCTTCAACCCTCCCTAATCAAGGAGTAGAGGAGTTGAGAGACGAAGACCTATCACGTGCTTGGATCCGTGAACGCGAAGAGTTGCTTCAGCAGATTAAGGAGAAGGATGCTTTGATTGAGTTCCTCGAGCATCAAGTTATTGATGACCCTAACGATGCATGGACTTCTCTACTTCCTCAGTCTTCCAAGTTTTGGAAGAGGAAGTATGATCGACTCGCCAAGGAGAAGGCAGATATGGAGGCAGCTTATGAGGAGGAAGTAACGAGGCTTTGCGCATCTTATCTCCCTGTGTCCCGAGCTTTAGATGATTGTTTCTAGGGATCCATAGGATGATTATTTTCCTTTCCTCTTGTGTATGATTGACAATGTTGTACTTATTTTCCCTGATATTATTTTATGAGATATTTCTATATGCGATAAATGTTAAATGATTCCAAAATTTGCAAATAAAACCATAGAGTTCCTTTGAAATATAAAAATAAATCATGTGCACAAGCATTGCATGCATCATGTGCATAAGCAGGTTTTGTTTCCGGCCTCTTGTCCTGTGGTCTAACTCTATGTTCTTCATTTATTTTGAAGACAAACTGACTCACCGGTACTACACTAGAGCCAACACTTCAAGACTGATGGATCAACTAGAGCAAGAGAACCGTGAACTCAAGGAGGAAGTAGCCAGACTGAGCGCTTTGATGGAATCATTCTTGGCTGCCCAGAGCCAGTCTTCTCCGACACCTTCAACTCCTCCCCAGAGGACAGTTATCTCAGAAATTGTCTCCTCAACTGTGCCTGCAGCCAGTGCACACTTTGCTCCTACAGCCATGCCAACCGGGTTTCCGTGGGGAATGCCTCCTAACTTTATGCCTGGGGGTCCTGCTCCTACTTTTGCTTCTATGCCGGCATCTAGCCCGGTCCTTGCTGTTTCTCCTCCTGTCGTGCATACCATGCCCAGGGTAGACGACACCATCTATCATTCTGAGCCGTCTGAAGGCCCAGATGTCTATGAGAAGATGGACAATATGAACGATCAATTTCTTGAGCTTCGCAAGGAATTGAAGACTCTTAGAGGAAAGGATCTTTTTGGCAAGTCTGCTGCCGATCTCTGCTTAGTTCCCAACGTGAAGATTCTTGTGAAGTTCAAGGTCCCTGACTTTGAAAAGTACAAAGGAAACACTTGTCCTCTCAGCCACCTGGTCATGTATGCCAGGAAAATGTCTACTCAGACTGATAACGACCAGTTGATCATCCACTACTTTCAGGACAGTTTGTCCGGTGCTGCCTTGAGATGGTACATGGGGTTAGACAGTGCGAACATCCGATCCTTCAACGACCTTGGGCGAGGCCTTCGTCAAGCAATACAAGTATATCGTGGATATGGCTCCCGATAGGGATCAGCTAAGGGCCATGTCCCAGAAGGACAAAGAAACGTTTAAAGAATATGCCCAGAGGTGGCGAGAGGTGGCAGCACAGATCGTGCCTCCGCTAGAAGAGAAGGAAATGACCAAGATCTTTCTGAAGACTTTGAGTTCATTCTATTATGAGCGGATGATTGCTAGCGCTCCTTCTGATTTCACCGAGATGGTGAATATGGGGATGCGTTTAGAAGAAGGGGTTAGAGAAGGACATCTAACCAAGGAAGAAGGCTCTTCTGCCAAACGTTATGGGGCGTTTGCAAAGAAGAAAGATGGAGAGGCACATGCTGTGACCTCCCATGTGAAACCAAGAAGACCCTCTGTGAGGAGGAAGACTGTGCGTCCCGCCAGTAATCAGCACCAGGTGGCTCATATAGCACCTGTTTTCAGAGACAACCAACAGTACCACCAACATAACAACAATCAGCAACCACCTCAGTAATATCAACAACAACAGCACCGTCTGCAACAGCAGGCCTACCAGCCTCGAAACAGTAATCAAACCAGCATGAGTTACGAGATGAAAAGGGTTACTTTTGATCCTATTCCGATGACGTACGTAGAGTTATACCCTTCTTTAATAGAGAGAAAGTTGATTACTCCGAGAGACCCACCGGCTATACCGGCTAACCCCCAGTGGTGGTATAAGCCCGAGTTGGATTGTGTTTATCATTCTGGTGCTCCCGGCCATGACGTAGAGAATTGTTACCCTTTGAAGACCAAGGTTCAAGACCTTGTGAGGTGTGGCATTCTGTGTTTCGAGGACGTAGGTCCTAACGTAAAGAAGAACCCATTTCCCGAGCATGGGAAATCCGTTAACATGGTCCAGGGTTGCCCTGGCAAATACAAGGTCAAATATGTCAGTCACATTCGACAGCCCTTGGTCGAGATGCATCGTTTACTGTGTGATTACAGTCACTATGAGCACGACCATGATAGATGTCGAGTCTTCTCTGTTAACCGATTGGGTTGTCGCCAGGTGCGTGAAGATCTCCAGGAAATGTTGGATGAAGGAGTTATTGAAATCCTTCAGAATAGGAATGTTGACGAAGATGAGCCTGAGGTCAACGTAATTTCCCCGGTATTCCGGATGCCCGAGCCTGTTACCATTAAGTATGATGGTAGCAAGCAGAAGGCTTCTCCTATTCTTATCATTAAGCCTGCCGGTCCTGTGCCATACTCTTCCAAAAAAGCAATTCCCTATCGCTACAACGCTGTTGCTGTAGAAGATGGGAAAGAAGTGACTTTGCCATCCTCCTCTATTGTGAATATTGCTGATGTAAGTGGTTTGACCCACAGTGGTCGTGTATTTTCAACACCACCAAAGCCCCAGGATAAGGCTGATTTTGTTGAACGCCCGATTGGGAATGTTGTGAGCACTCCGAATCCGGCACCTGTTGCTAAGTCCTCCTCTACATTGATAACTCCTACTTATGTTGGCCCTAGTGGCAATGAGAAAGAAGATTGTGATGAGATGCTAAGGCTCATCAAGAGAAGTGAGTACAATGTTGTAGACCAGCTTCTACAAACGCCATCCAAGATATCGGTGTTATCATTACTTCTGAATTCAGAACCCCATAGAGAGGCTCTGCAGAAGGTTTTGGATGTGGCATATGTAGATCATGATGTCACAATAGAACAATTCGATAGTATCGTTGCAAACATTACTGCTTGTAATAATTTGAGTTTCTGTGACTCTGATCTTTCTAAGGAGGGAAGAGACCACAACTTGGCATTACACATCTCCATGAACTGTAAAGACGAAGCCATGTCCAATGTGCTGGTGGACACTGGGTCATCACTAAATGTATTGCCGAAGTCCACTCTCTCGAAACTAGCATATCAAGGGCCTCCCATGAGGCAGAGTGGAGTAGTTGTGAAAGCTTTCGATGGGTCGCGTAAAACTGTGATTGGGGAAATTGATCTCCCAATCAAGATTGGACCGAGTGATTTCCAGATTACCTTCCAGGTTATGGATATTCACCCATCGTACAACTGTCTCTTAGGCAGACCATGGATTCACGAGGCAGGCGCCGTGACATCCACCCTACATCAGAAGCTGAGTTTGTGAAGAACAAGAAACTGGTAGTAGTAGGGGGAGAAAAGGCTCTCCTGGTTAGCCACTTGTCTTCCTTCTCGTATATAGATGTTGAGGATGAAGTTGGAACTCCTTTCCAAGCTTTATCTATAGCTGAGCCTGTTGAGAAGAGAACTCCTCATTTGCTTCCTACAAAGATACGAAGTTGGCCATCGAGTGTGGTGCGACTGCTGGTTTAGGAAAAATGATCGAGCTAGAAGATAATAAGTCTCGGGCTGGCATTGACTTTTCTTCTGGGGTCTTCAACGCGCAAGGGTTATTCAAGAGTGGAGGTTTCATCCACACTGGTCAGGATGAAGAAGCTGCCGCTGTCTTGGAAGAGGATGCAGAGGATTCAGACAATTTCATCATCCCTGGAGGGATCTACAACAATTGGGTCGCTGTGGATATTCCTACAATTATCCACAAGTCAACGTAATGATCACTTTGTTTAAAAACCCTTCTCCCATGCCAAAAGGAGGAGTGATGACATTGTTGGCGCATAAATACAATGATATTTTCATTCAATAAATTCATGTTAAATGTTTGTTTTTCCAAATTATTTTCCCTTTTTGCTTTTTGCATGAAATTGGTGATCACATAAAACCCTAAAAATAGAATAAAATCATTCTTTTCATCTGCATAATGATTTGCCTTGTTTGAATTCTAAAGCTTTTCATATCCAAAATCATTATGCAAGTTGATTTCTAGACCCATTGAGCATAATGACCCAACGCCATCTCCCAATTTTGAATTCCCTGTATTTGAGGCAGAGGAAGATGATGTTGAAGAGATTCCTGATGAGATCACCCGGCTACTTGAGCATGAAGAGAAGATCATTCAGCCACATCTTGAGAATCTGGAAACAGTCAACTTGGGGTCTGAAGATTGTGTGCGAGAGGTAAAGATTGGGGCACTCCTGGAAGAATCTGTTAAGAAGGGGTTGATTGAATTGCTGCGAGAATATGTTGATATCTTCGCCTGGTCATATGAAGACATGCCTGGTCTAGATACTAATATTGTGCAACATTTCCTGCCTTTAAAACCTGAGTGCGTGCCTGTGAAGCAGAAGCTCAGAAGAACTCATCCTGATATGGCAGTGAAGATCAAAGAGGAAGTTCAGAAGCAAATTGATGTGGGGTTTCTGGTGACTTCTACATATCCTCAATGGGTGGCCAATATTGTGCCCGTGCCTAAGAAAGACGGAAAAGTCCGGATGTGTGTGGACTATAGAGACTTGAATAAAGCTAGTCCGAAAGATTATTTTCCTCTACCACACATTGATATGTTGGTAGAAAATACAGCTAAATTCAAAGTCTTCTCATTTATGGATGGATTTTCCGGATATAATCAGATTAAGATGGCACCCGAGGATATGGAGAAGACAACATTCATCACACCTTGGGGAACATTCTGTTATCGAGTGATGCCCTTCGGTTTGAAGAACGCCGGAGCCACGTATCAACGAGCTATGACCACCTTGTTTCACGATATGATGCATAAAGAGATCGAGGTATATGTTGATGATATGATTGCTAAGTCAGGAACGGAAGTTAAATATGTAGAGCACTTGTTGAAGCTTTTTTAGCGTTTGAGGAAGTATAAGCTCCGTCTGAATCCCAACAAGTGTACATTTGGAGTCCGTTCTGGCAAGTTATTGGGTTTTATCGTTAGTGAAAGAGGTATTGAGGTTGATCCTGCAAAGGTCAAAGCAATACAAGAGATGCCTGCGCCCAAAACTGAGAAGCAAGTCCGAGGTTTTCTTGGCCGCTTGAATTACATTTCCAGGTTCATATCCCACATGACTGCCACATGTGCGCCGATATTCAAGCTCCTTAGGAAAGACCAGTCTCATGATTGGACCGAGGATTGCCAAAAAGCCTTTGACATTATTAAAGAATATCTGTCCGAACCTCCGATCCTATCTCCACCCGTGGAAGGAAGACCTTTGATCATGTATCTGACTGTTCTTGAAGATTCAATGGGTTGTGTTTTGGGTCAGTAAGATGAATCAGGAAAGAAGGAGTATGCTATCTACTACTTAAGTAAGAAGTTCACTGATTGTGAGTCTCGATACTCAATGCTTGAGAAAACATGCTGTGTTTTGGTTTGGGCGGCTAAGCGCTTACGCCAGTATATGATAAATCATACAACTTGGTTGATATCCAGAATGGACCCAATCAAGTACATCTTTGAGAAGCCTGCTTTAACTGGGAGGACTGCCCGTTGGCAGATGTTGTTGTCTGAGTATGATATTGAGTATCGAGCTCAAAAAGCCATCAAAGGTAGTATCTTGGCTGACCACTTGGCACACCAGCCGATTGAGGATTATCAGTCAGTTCAGTATGACTTCCCGGATGAGGAAATTTTGTATTTGAAAATGAAAGATTGTGATGAGCCTACACTCGATAAAGGGCCAGAGCCTGGTTCCCAATGGAGTATGGTGTTTGATGGCGCTGTAAATCAGCATGGAAATGGTATTGGGGCAGTAATCATTACTCCTCAGGGCACACACATTCCTTTTACAGCAAGGCTAACTTTCAAATGCACGAATAATATGGTTGAGTATGAGGCCTGTATTATGGGATTGGAGGAATGCATTGATCTTAGGATCAAGCGTCTTGATGTTTATGGTGATTCGGCCCTTGTTGTTAATCAGATTAAGGGTGAATGGGAAACGAATCAGCCTGGTCTCATTCCATACAGAGATTATGCGAGGAGGATTTCAACATTCTTTACTGAGGTTGACTTTCACCATATTCCTCGAGATGAGAATCAGATGGCAGATGCTCTTGCCACACTTGCTTCAATGATTGTGGTTAAATTGTGGAATGAAGTTCCCAATATCACCGTGATGCGTTTGGATAGACCAGCTCATGTATTTGCAGTTGAAGAAGTGAAAGATGATAAGCCATGGTATTATGACATTAAGTGTTTCCTTCAGAGCCAGATTTACCCGCCTAGGGCATCTGTGAAAGATAGGAAGACTTTGAGGAGATTATCAGGCAGTTTTTACCTCAATGGCGAAGTGCTTTATAAGAGAAATTTTGACATGGTTCTGCTCAGATGCGTGGATAGACACGAAGCAGACCTTTTAATGACTGAGGTCCATGAGGGTTCATTTGGTACTCATTCCAATGGACATGCCATGGCTAGAAAGATGTTGAGAGCAGGATACTATTGGCTGACAATGGAGTCTGACTGCTGCAAGTACGCGAAGAAATGCCATAAGTGTCAGATTTACGCGGATAAGATTCATATTCCCCCGACACTTCTAAATGTGATTTCATCACCATGGCCCTTCTCCATGTGGGGAATTGACATGATTGGCATGATAGAGCCGAAAGCGTCCAATGGACACAAATTTATTCTCGTAGCAATTGATTACATCACCAAGTGGGTTGAAGCAGCGTCATACACAAATGTGACCAGGCAGGTGGTCGTGAAGTTTATCAAGAATCAACTCATATGCCGGTATGGTGTGCCAGATAAGATCATTACTGATAATGGATCTAACTTGAACAATAAAATGATGAAAGAACTGTGTAGTGAGTTCAAGATAGCACATCATAATTCTTCTCCTTACAGACCCAAGATGAATGGGGTTGTTGAAGCTGCTAACAAGAATATCAAGAAAATTATCCAGAAGATGGTTGTTACGTACAAAGATTGGCATGAAATGCTGCCATTTGCTTTGCATGGATATCGTATGTTTGTCCGCACTTCAACAGGGGCAACCCCTTTCTCTCTTGTTTATGGCATGGAAGTTGTACTCCCAGTAGAGGTGGAGATCCCGTCAATGAGAGTCTTGATGGAAGCCAAGTTGAGTGATGCTGAATGGGTTCAGAGTCGTTATGACCAGCTGAATTTGATTGAAGAGAAGAGATTGACTGCCATGTGCCATGGTCAGTTATATCAGTAGAGAATGAAGAAAGCTTTCGATAAGAAGGTCAAGCCTCGTGTGTTCCGAGAAGGTGACCTTGTGCTCAAGAAAGTCTTGTCTTTCGTGCCCGATTCCAGGGGCAAGTGGACTCCAAACTATGAAGGTCCATATGTTGTTAAGAGAGCCTTTTCAGGCGGTGCTTTGATACTTACAACTATGGATGGGGAGGATTTTACTCGTCCTGTGAATTCGGATGCAGTCAAGAAATACTTCGCCTAAAATAAAAACAGAATAGCTCGCTAAGTTGAAAACCCGAAAGGGCGGCTTAGGCAAAAATGAGCGTCTCGGTGGATTGAAAACCCGAAAGGGCGGTCCAGGAAAAAGTTAGAGACATGAAAAAAAATGAATATTTGTATCCCGCTAGATCGAGTACCTCATCCTGGGGCAATCTAGGCAAAAATTAGGGATTTGGCAAGTAACTGCATCCTGACTAGACTTTGTTCTACAATTATCATCCGTCAGAGATTCTTGTTCATTCGTCATCAACCGAAGCTTCGAATACATCGAATTCAGAATTGGTGGAGAAACGGTCATTATGTTCAATGTAGCCCTTTTTCAATATATATCATCAATTTCAAACTTGTAAGGATCTATGAAGTCTTGCCATTTGCAGACTACCATTCCATCAAATAAATTTGAGCCTGTTATCCAATTGTTTGCACTCTCATTTGTTTCTATTCAACAAATGTTTCACATGCTTTAATTAAGAAAATATCATTGTTTTAAACAATCAAATTTTTTATAAATTGTTTTTAAACAAAGTGAACATTCACAATGACGAAAGGATACTTAAGAGATCCTCGGTGCTCTCCCAAGGGTGGTTTGATCTCCAACAGGTTGATTCTCTAGAATCCCTTTATCCATCGGATAGACTCCCCAGTAGAGTTGCTCATGTGGTGGATGTGGTCTCATTGTAAATCCTATCCCCAGCCGGGTTGACTATTGATTCCTCCCCTGTAGAGATTTTGTTGTTTCCTGGTATCTCTGATCTTCGGCAGATCGTTTGCTCTCTGGTGATTTTGGCTTTCTCCCTTGAGGGGTAGTACCAGATGTTTGCGTGCTTATTCCTGTGAAGACTGCTTGTGTTAGAAATGTCTGTTTGTCAGCATTTATCATACATAAACCACGCATGTGTGCATATAATTTTCGAACATTTGAATATTCATATTGCATTGTTTGCCATATATCTTTGTTTGTTATCCCTCTGCTAGTGGGTAATACTTTTCCCAAACAGGTGTCGGTGTCTGGTCCCTCAACGTAGAGTCAGCACATTAAGCAGAAAGTGTTTATCTTTCCTTCCGCATTCCCCACTGAGTTATATCCTCGTGGACGACGGTTGTTTTCGCTTCCTCCCAACACATATATGGGGATGGGTTCCCCTGTTGAGTTATATCCTCACCAGGACAAGTCTTGATTCAGTTTGCCTTTTTGGTTTGATCCTAAATTGGCCCCTCGAAGTTGTTTCCTTTGTTTCCCCGCGGTATAAATGAATAATTACTCGATAATTAGTAATCATTCATATTACCCCCGGCGGAGTCTGTGGTTTTCTACCCTGATACCGGTAGTTGTAAACCCTATTTTCTCCTCTTTGCAGAGTTAACCTTTGGTTCATCATAATCGATGACGGTTACTTTTCCGTGGTTTCCTACCCAGTATCCGGTAGGTGTAATCCCCTTCTTGGTGGTTATCTTCATCCAATATTCGATGTTGATATTCCCTCGTTTTCCTGGATAATTGCCCTGCTTACGCAATTTATCCCCAGCAAGTCATCTCTCGTCTACCCTTTGTTGTTGATGACGATTGTTTCTCCCCTGGATTGGTCATCATTATATACCTAGTTTCGGTATCCCGATGCCTTTTCTTTTCGGTCGATTTATCCTTTATTAACCCAGTAACCGGTTGTGGATAATCTTCCATGCGAGTATATTATCTACGTTCTGACGGTAATAGATAGTATATCTCATGCACTCTTCGGTCGAAGCCTTTTGTTCTTCCCCAGTTGAGTAAGATTCGTTTCCCCTTCGTGGAGTCGAGTATCCATCCTATAATCGAGTTTGCTTTTAGCCCTCTTTTGGATGATGAGTGTCTTGGGAATATTCCCCAATTCACGCCTTGGTTGATCACCTATTATATGCCCAGTAACCGGTATCCCTGGTGTTCCTCCCTTTCTGCTCCCTATTATGACTTTTGTCCCCTGTGGAGTCAAATTTTCCTGAGTTGAAATATACCTTTTTAGGTCTTCCTCAGATGTTTCGGAGTTTTGATATCTCTCACCCTTATACCGGTCTTAGATATTCATTTCTTCCCGAGCATGTTGTATCTCTGACCCTTATGTCGGTGTTCAGATCACATGTCTCATTGAGCTTATTACCCAGTAACCGGTAATACCTCATCTCGCTGCTTCCCCAGGAGAGTCTCTTTAGACATCCCCAGCGAAGTATCCGTTGTGGATAGTTTTGATGTATTGGCATATTCCCCAATACAGGCGTATTCGAGTCAGCTCGATGTCTTTCCATTGGTTCATTCCCTTTGGAATTCTGCTCCCCAAACTTTGAGTTGTGCCCTGCTCACGCATTTCTTTCTTATCCCCATAAGAGTCCCCAGGTTTTTTTGTCCCATGGAATGTATCACTCATGTGGATTGTCAATGTCTCCTGATTGTCTTTACTCCTTTGTGGACACATATCCCCACAAAGTATTATCCTTTTGCATACATACATTTGCATCATGAGGTCTCTTAGGGACCAAAATTCGTCTCTTTGTTATTATTTAAGCCCACTCTACCTCGCCGAGACGAAGATTTTAACCTTCCCTTCTCCGGCTAGAATGACCTTAAATAGGGGCATCTGTAAGACCCCAATTTTGTCCCTAAGATCCCTCATAGCATCATAACATTGCATTGCATAGCCTCGAGGATCATTGAGCATCTTGGTCCCTTGCCTTTGGATGGGACTCCTTGTGATTGGTTTGAGATCACCAAGCATGCTTGAATTGTATATCATTGCTTTTATCATTTTATTTACTAACCAAAAGCACAAAAATATGTCACTAACATCTTTTGTTTGTAGCTTGAGCAATCACAAGGTCAAAAGCTTCTAGGAGATCATTGGTACAAAGACATGGTCAAGAAGAGATGATAGCAAGCATGGTAATGGTTCCCAAAGCTCTCGTCCATAAAATATTCCTCCCTAGCATCTTAATTCATCATTTTGATCAAAGCAAGTCAAAGGGTTGGAGGTTTGATTCTCAAGGAAACCCTAATTCATCTGTGCACCACAATGCCTTGCTCATGAAGCAACCTCAGCCCATGATCAAATACAATAAAGGGGAGTTCTTTAATTCATCATTTCATGCATATTTGAACTTATTTGAGTGTCCTCAATCATCAATTCATCAAGATATGAGTCATGGACTTGAGAAGTTGATCAGTCAATTCATCTGACTATTTTGAAATGCACTGAGACCTAACTTTTTATGTGTTGGTCAAATGGAGATGGTTCCAAAAGAAACAATGTTCTTAAGGGAAATATGAACAACTTTCAGGTTCATCAAAATTTTATTTGAAGCTTGGAAAACCATCTGCCATTCCAATACATTATAGGTCATTTTGACTAAAACCCTAATTTTGGGTCAACTTCCCAAGAACACAACTCACTCATCTTTTATGATTTTTAGGTGGGATAAAATGAATTGGAAATCTTAAGATGTATACTTAAAATTTTATGTTGAACCAAATTTCAAAATCTCAAAGGAAATACATGTGATAATGCAAGACATTATAGGTCCTTTTGGGACAAAGGCATTAAAAGTCAAAAAAGTCCAACTTCAAGTGACCATAACTCTTTCATAAAAAATCCAAATGATTCAAAATTTAAGTCCATTTTGATTATCTTAAAAATATCTACAACTTTGATGTTGGAGGTTTTTCCATTTGAAGATTGCATCATCAAAACATAGGGGCTTGCAAGTTGGCCAATTTTAGAAACCTTGCCTTGACATATTTTGCACATCACACTTTAAACTCAAATTTCATAAATTTCCACACTTCAAATGAGTTTTTGCCCAACATAACATTTGTTCCTCATACAAAGGCTTTTCCAACCATTACCCATATGCCTATGCTTGGATTTTCTAAATGGTACTTTCGAAGAGATGATTGTTTAGGTACAATTGGAGAATTCACTTGAAATCTTGCTACATGAGCATTTGCCTTTGCATTTCACACGTCCAATTCCATCTGGCTAGTGTGCATAACTCATTTGGCATTGTTTTGGGCCTTGTGCATGATCATGCAAGCCCATGCAATGAAGCTTCACATGCCATGCACACAAATCTTTTCACACTTTCCTTGCCAATTCCTCTATAAATAGAGACCTCATTCCCTCCATTTCAGACGCCAATTTCAACCTGAAATGATGCAGAAATCTTTCCCTAACCATCACTAAAGAAGCAAGTTCCATTTCTCTTAAAATTTTCAGATCTAGAATTCAGCTTCATCTGGTTGTTTTCTTAGATCTAATGCTTCTAAACCTTCACCATACATCTCATTGAACTTCTGTTTTGGCAAAGCAAACAAGGTTTCAAGCTCAAGATACCAGAATTCAAGCTTACATTCCAACTGGCATTTCCTTCGATTCTCCTAGTCCATTGACCTTTTGGCTTAGATTTTGTGTTGGCTGAAGTCCTCTCAATAGAGGCATCATGTTTATGCTTTTAATTTTTGCAATTCATTGAGTTCATGATGAACACCAGATTTTTCAACTTCTGATTTCTCAAATCCTAGAGATCTAGAATGAAAATGGATGGTACAGGGATGATGTACATCATCCCAACTTTCTATTGATGTATAGATCACACGTTTTGGTTAAGATTTTAATTTTTGCAATTTGGCCGGAATCCTGGGGCTCACCGGAGAAGACGGTGGCTCCGGTGGCTTCATCACCTCCAGTTTAAATCTGGACCGTGTGATGGTGTTTCCAGATTCGATCCCAGGCGTCCATTATTATGACTTTTATTTCTTTTCCATGTGCACGCATTGACTTGGATCCATGGTAAGCGCGCGCTGAGAGTCCTTGGATGTGCCACCTCATTTAATGAGGTTGATCCAACGTGCCATGATTTTTCTCATTTTATGAATTTCTTTTTATTTTTGTTTAATTCCTTTTATTTCAAAAAATCATATCTCTTTCATTTTTAATCCAAAAAATATGGGACCAATTGCGTTATTTCCCAAATAAATTCTAGTTTCTATTTCTGATTTTTAATATTTTTTATTTTGTCATTTGTTATTTTTTGTGAATTTTCTCTTTTCTGGTTATTTTTAATTCATTTTAAATAGTTTTTGATATTCAAAAAATTCAAAAATATTTTTCTAACCTCTTTAAATGATGATAGATCTATGAAAAATATTCTCATCAATTTTTGAATTGATTTGAGATTTATTTGAGATTTTAGTTCACTTAGGTTATTTTTATTCATTTTTAATTGATTAAAAATAGTTTCTGACTTTTAAAAATGCTAAAATTTTTTGTCAAACTTTGTTTGACCTTGTTGAACTTAGGATAAATCACTTGGACCTTTCAAGGTTGATTTGAGGTGATTTTGAAGTTTGACCTTTCCATTTATTTTAATTCAAGTTTAATTTTAAATATTAAAAAATGCCAAAAATAGTTTATTCATTTCTTGACCTCCAATCTTCATCTCACTTTTGTTTTTGATTGTTTGACCTTGACTTTCAATGTCATTGGTCAACATATGATGATTGGTACATGATGTTTCATTTAATGCACTTTAATTTTGTCATTTCCATTTCTCTTATTCATCTCCTTTTTCTTCTTCTTCTTTTCTTTTTGATCAATGAGTTGAAGGTTGATAAGTTAGCATTGATTAGGGAGATTTAACCTTCCTTGATTCAAATCTAATTCATCTTGATCAATTGATCAAATGAATGGCTTTGCATTAAGGATAGGTTGTCTTCTAAATCATGCAAAAGGCTTAAATCAATACAAGATCATTTCTCTTCTTCTTTTTGGCATGACAAGTTGTTGGGACTTGGTTCACTAATCAAGACTCCTAACTTGTGTTTGTTGCCTACATTATTATCGACCGGCCTCAGATAGTTGTGACTTCTACATAAGTCCAATTACGATTGCTTAACATAGCGCTAAATTTGCCTTATGGCACACTAACTACTAACACTAACTATTGACAATTAACATTTACTTTATGCAATTTACTTTAATGCAATTTACTATTCTTGCACATATTATCCATTTGCTTTTCTCTTTGCTCACTTGAGCACATGTTTATGTTAATGCCATTTGCCTTTTTGCTCACTTGAGCACATAATTGTGTATATATTATTTTGCTTGTGTTTTGTTTTGATTGTTGTGGACCAAATGCAAAGAAATGGACTTAGTTTCTAGGACTTTCCCTATGCAAAGAAATGGAGAGTTTGGACTTAGATTCTAGGACCTTCCTTATGCGAAATTGGAGTAAAAGGATCTTAATGTTGAAGATGGATTGGAAGGACCAAATCTCTAAACTCACTCTTGTCCATTTTTGTTTTATTTCATGAAACTTTTGATGTGTGTGCTTTTGTGCTAGGAGTTTCCATTTGAACTTAATTGGAGGACCATTGCCATGTTCATCTAAGTGGAAGAAACAAGATACATTGAGGATCTCTTGTGAGACTTGTTTGATTGCTTATATTTTGTGGTTGCTTATTCCAAAGGATGGGAGCTACTTGGATCATCAATATGATCTCAAGAGAGGAACTTCATTGTGGTTTTGATTCCTTTATCCCTTCTCTTTTTGTTTTGCCTAGGATTTAGCCATTCTTCTTCTTCTCTCCACTCTAACCCAAGCCAAAACTTTTTGTGCAAACATTTAACCATTATTTTCAAACATTAGAAACCTAAGCCTTATGCTTTTGATTTTCAAACTTTCTTTTCAAAACACTTATTTTGAATTGAACCTTTAAGTCAACTTTGACCATTTTTTGTATAGACTTCTAATTGGTAAATATAACCCATTCAAATGTGCTTTTGTGGTTCCAATGGCCACTTTCTTAATCAACTTTTTCATCACCTTTAGCTATTAGGTTTGAGTTATCCTTGAGGTAGATATAATACTCACCTATATCCTTAGTGATGGACAATGAGTCTTCCATGCTTATTATAGGGTTAACCCCTCACTAACATGTTGAAGCTATCCTCATATGGTGGATTTGTGGTTTGGTTGAGTTTTCTCCCGTTGATAACAAAAGACCTTAAGGCTTTTGGACCAATCAATTCACCAACTCATTTTGAGATTTTTACCCCGAACTACGAGGTTTTGATCCTAATCTTTTTTTAAAGATGGTACGTAGGCAATGGGTTTATCCATTCAAACACAAAATGTAAATAACTTGTATATTCTCTTCTCATCTCTTCAATCATGTTTGCACAAATAAATATTTCACAAGACAACAACCTTGGAACAAGTATGAAAAGGGCTCCCTAGGAGTACCTAGGATGTTTTGGGTGTCTAACGCCTTCCCATTGCCTAACCAACCCCTTTACCCAGATCTCTGTTTCTTTAACTAGTTTTTGTTAAAACTTTTAGGTTTTTGTTCGCTTTCTAACCATTCCTTTGGATAAATAGAAGTGCGGTGGCGACTCGACTTTGTATGATTTACCTTGGATTTAGTCAATATCTCTAATGGTAACGAATACCCCGCTATATATATATATATATATATATTATATATATATAATATATATATATATATATATATATATATATATATATATATATATATATATATATATATATAATATATATATATATATATTATATATATATATATATATATATATATATATATATATATATATATATAAGGGTTTATAGACATCCAATGACGATGTAAATATTTTTTTACCATACATTAAATTATATTAAATGATTTGGATGAATTACATAAAATAATTACAGCATTGGCGCTTAGCTATTAACAACATATTCAATTTTGTTTTATTTGATAAAAATATATTTGATGTTAATTTTTTTGAAAATAGGATATAGATTGACGGTGTAAATTAATCAATTAATTATTTTCGTATATTCCGTCAAACCCGATCTTAATTTTTAAATTAATGATATGACATTGTTAAGTGATGAATTCTTATCAAACAATATTATAAACAATTTTATAATATTAATGCATAACCATCAAACTTTTAATTTTTACTCAAATTTATATTTTATATCCATTTTATATCTTTCATTATCAGTTTATATATATATATATATATATATATATATATATATATATATATATATATATATATATATATATATATATATATATATATATATATATATATATATATATATATATATATATATATATATATATATATATATATATATATATATATATATATATATATAAACAACGAATATATAAAAAAAAGATTTATTGTTATTTAAAAACAATAATGGAATATATTTAGTCAACCAATATAAATTATTAGGTAAATATAAGGCTTTTTTTTATGTTAGACTGAATTAAATAAGATTGAAAAATAAATAGTTTAATTATGAAACAAAGACTCTTAATTTTAAAAACAAAGACTTTTAATTTTCAAACAAAGACTTTGATTTAAGAAAAAGTTACACCAAAGATTCTTTAAATAATTTTTTAATACACCGACCTTTTAATTTTCTTTTAATAATTTGGTCTTTTAGGGTAATTTCTATATTATTTTTCTCACATTTTGAACATTTAAAAATGTATGACTGTTGTATTTCTGGTTGTACTTCATCATTTTCATACAACTCAAAATAATTGCATTCATAATTAGCACATTCAGTATGTTAAAAAGGATAGTGGTGCACACGTTTGGTAACTTAAAGAACCACGTTATTACAAAAAAGTTAAAAGGATCAACGTTACACAAAAATAATTTAAAAGACCTCCAATATAATTTTGATTTGATTACATATATATATATATATATATATATATATATATATATATATATATATATATATATATATATATATATATATATATATATTCTTAATTAAATATGATATAAAATATAAATTAAATAAGTTTTTGGTCTTATAAATATTTTAAAATTCATATGTAGTTTCTTTAAGAAAAATGGGAAGTTTTACTCTCCCAAATATTTTTCTTTAACTTAAATTTTTTATGCATTTTCTATCGCTGGAAAAGACTTACGAAATTGTTCGCAAGGCATAGAATTGGTAGCAAAAACCAATGAAAAACCAAAACTTCCATAAGCGACTTCAAAAATGAATTTTAAATATTTATAAGGACTAATAACTTATTTACCTCTTAATTATATATCTTATATAGTTTTAAAATATTTTTATTTCCATAAGCGACTTATTTTTACACTTAATAGATAATCTAGAAGGGAAGTTACAATTCATAGTTAATCTAAAAAGAAAATTACAATCCAACTTGAAATTCTAATGGATAAGACACGCATCTCCGCCATTTGAAACAACTATATATACTTGTTATTCTCTTCCTAAAAAACATATACTCCTAACGATGACACATAAAGAATTTGCATCTTCATCCTTTCCCTCAAAATCCATCTCTTCAAATTCCAACAATGATTTTTCAGGAAACAACCCTAGTATATTTTCTACGCACTCAAATAACCTTTTTTCCACCGTGGGAGGCAACAAAAAGCTCATAGTTTCGCACACCACTACCACCACCAACAATGACATATTGATGATGCCATCATCATCATCTGCACAACCATCCTTTGATAGAGATATGGATTTCCCTCAAAATCCACCTAAGAATCCTTCCAAATCCTCCTCCAAAAAACGAATGGGTAGACCCTTGGGCTCCAAGAACAGACCCAAAACACACATCATTATCGAGGAAAATAGAGAAACCTTCACAGAAGTGGTTACACTTCAGATCTCTGCTGGAGAAGATATTGTGGAAAATATAATCAAATATGCTCAACGACGTCAAACTAACATAATAGTGTCGAGGGATTTCGGTCTTATCTCTAACATTACATTTCTTGATCCTGTATCTCGTGTCCCATTATTACCCATCGAAGGACCCGTACATATGACATCTCTATTTGGAACATATATAAATCCAAATTGTGAATGTCCTCCTAGAAAATTCATAAGTCATCCACCATGTTCCTCTTTTACCATATACTTCTCTAGTCCTAATGAATATGTGTTTGGTGGAATTGTTGGTGGAAAGGTTACCGCTGCTGGTGTCATTTTGATTAATGCTACTCTTGTTCGGAAAACAACATTTCATAGGGAGGTATCATCCAATAAAAATGTTCGAGAAATTGAAGAGGGAGTACCAACATATGCTGTTGGTGTCCTCACCAATGTTAATTAGGTAGCACATGAATTTGACAGCAACTACAATGTTTTTCATGCACCTATAAGATTTAATGATATGGATGCTAATTCAACTCTGCATAATTATCAGCTTTCCCCTCATTATCTTCCTATTGATGGGAATGTCATTGATGAGAACTTAATGCGGTGGAACCACTCCAATCACCCTCATAACTATTAGATAATCAAAGACTCTTGGGTGTTTCCCTTTTTTGTTTTTAAAGTCTTTTCAAAGTTCAAATAAAATAAGTTTAGTATTTTGTTTTTATGTCTTTTTTGAAGAGATGTTAGATCTTAACGAGATATTAGTATTTTCTTAATTTTATTCTTTTGATAGCTATATATCAAATATTTTTAAATGTTATATATATATATATATATATATATATATATATATATATATATATATATATATATATATATATATCATGACTTATATATACGAGAGAAAGAAAAAAAATGGAGTAAATGTTTTTATTTTTAAAAATGGAGAAGAATTAAAAAAATTAAAATGATACTAATAATCATTTTAAAATTGTCACGAGAATATAAAATTATATATCTTGATAATCCGATTGTAAGACTAAACGTTTACACTGAGGTAGCACCTCAAATGTAAAAAAAAAGTTGATAGAATTATTATAATATAATTTATATATGTTACCCTACTTGTGATGAACAAGCAAATCACCAATGTCTAAGATATGTGAATAAGACATGTCTCTCATTGGTCTTCTTCCAGTGTATTTATAAACATATCTCTCTACTCATGGTTTCATGGTTTTTATCATTAAGGACGTTACATTATAATAGTCATTACTGATTGATAGTGCATCAAACACAAGGCATCTAAAGACGAAGTGATTTAAGGCATACAAGTTAATAGTCTCTCAATCCCAAGTAGAGGCGAATTGATTTACAACATACTTTTTTAAATTAATTTTAAATCTTTTAAACTTAATAAGTTGACAAAAAATATTTAAAATTAAAGAGTAATTAAATAATTTTAGATAATTCATTTAGACTACTAAATAATCAGTTTCAAATTAAAAAAAAACCTTAGTAAATATTTAATTCTATTTTATATGTTAAATGACCTCCATATACACATAAATTATATATAAATGACAAAATTACAATTGCAATAAAATTATATTTAATTTTTAAAAATAAATAAATTAATATTTCTATTTTTAAAATAATTTTCCTTTTAATATTTTAATTTCAATAAATTAATTCTTAATTTTTATTCAAAGCTAAATTACAATTTTAATCCTCCATTATGATCCATTTATAAAATCAGTCATCATATTTTATTTTTAATCAACTTAGTCTCCCTTTTCTATTTTTGATCGAAAAAAGCATTGTTGTGTAATTAGTTTTAATAAGTGACACATATTTAGTGACGTGGACATGAACACTTGGCTAATCCCTATCTACATTTCATTTTTTCCTTTTATTATATTTATTAAATTAAACTAAAATGATTTTTAATCCTAATAAAATTAAAAATAAATTTTCCAAGAATCAGAACAGAAGGAAGTGCAAAAATTAATGGATCTCATATCAGTGGATTTATTGCATATCCAAAAATTAAACATAAATTTCAAAGAGGGAGCAATAAATCATTCCAAAAGATTTGAGTCTTGATATGATGAACGTGCGCATATGTTAGTATAACATTTATATTCTACTGCAACATTTAAAAATGATTACCATAGATGTTAAAAATATTGTCTTAAAGAACATGAAATGATTTTCAAACGTCTTTTATGTGAGTGTTGTCCATTGTCTATGTCAATGTTCTTTTCATTCTTTGTCCATTGTTTATGTCAATGTTGCTATATAAAGAATTTCTTTTTTTATTTGCATTTTTTATAATATATAATATAAACATTATTTTTTGTTTTGTAAATATAATTAATTATAAATTAAACTAAAAATATGTAAAAAAAAATATATTAACATAGTTGAGTTCTAACATTAATTCAAATACATATGGTAAGTAAAATATCTAACACTATTTGATAAAGTTTACAACTTTAAAGTATGGATCTAACTATTAAAATGATGAAAGATATAATTTTTTTTGAAAGTTTAATGCTTAATACAAACCTAAAAAAGATATCTATATAAAAAAACATGTAACTAATATTAAATACATTATGAGTAACCCTTTAGAAATCCTTTGCTATATAAATTGTCATATTCTACCGTTGATTCATGTGTTTGAAGGTATAAAGCTGAAAATTCTACAGAAGCTCCACCAGAACTTATGTTGACCTAACCAAAGAAACATCTCATGCCTCATCAACAAAAAGACACTAAATATTAAAGTTCTTATATGATCATGAGCAATTCGGAAATTTTTTTTGAAGCCTCAGATAAATTGTGAAAGCTCACCAGATCATGTCTTGAAGAACAAATACTTTAATCTTGGAAACTCGATCTAATCTTACCCTTTAAATGTTATAATCAAGTAAAATTTTATTACACAAGTTACTTAATATTAAGTCAATTGTGTAACAAATGTAATAGAGTATGTTTAATTCCTCTATATGCATGATGTATAAAAATTTAATGTAAAATTCTTTTTAAAACTTCTTGTAGAAAGGACCATGACTATTGAAGAAATCATACATATTATCTTTGGTGAACTAACCCATAGTAGGTAGAAGTAGATGTTGTTAATTTTGGAGGTATCCCTTAAAGAACATTCTTGGAAGAAAAAAATCAAGGGAAAGATAAATATCAAAGATAAAAGGAAGTCTAAAGTCCAAATGGAGAGATTCAAGAATTCAACTTTAGAGAATCAATTGAGGACCATTAAGGACTATCCCATTCAAAATGTTAATGGGGATATTTCTAAGGGAGTTGCATCTCAACACTCCCTTAGCCAGGTAGATAATCATGTGGCTTTTGTTTCACAAACTGGATCAAAGGAAATTGATAAAACTATCATCAAAGAACATTTTTTTCTTTCTTTGCAAGAAATATTTAATCAATTTGAGAGAAACAATAGTTGGGAACTCGTTCCCAAAACTAATTGAGTGGTTGGAACCGTAATGGATCTTTTTCAACAAGCTTGATGGAAATGTTTTGAGAAATAAAACAAGACTCTTTGTGAAAGGTTACAATCAACAGCAAAACATAGATCTCAATGAAACTTATGCTCTTGTAGCTCAACTAAAAGCCATGATGGTGGTTCTAGCCTTCTCATGAATTTTCATAAAATCTTCCAAGTGGATGAAAAGAGTAAACTCTTGAACTATTACATCCATAAGGAAGTTAATCATTCTCCCAATATGAAACAAGCTTCTAGAGCTTAGTTTGATATTCTGAACAACTCTTTGCTTGAAAACAAATTCCTAAGAAGGAAGAATGATATAACATTTTTCAAAACCAAGCATTTCCTTCTTATGCATGTTCTTTTTTTTTAATCAATGCTACTAACGAATCCTTGTGAAATAATATTTTTGATATGATACAAACTAAAATTGAAAGATGACAGAATTCTTTGCACTATCTTGTATGTACAAGAAAAAGTGGCTATATGATGATGACTGCGAGTCTCGATGGATTTGATCAAGTTATTGATGGTGTTCTTCAACAGATGTGATCAATGTGTTGACGTTGATAATCGAACCTCTTACAAGAGAAGAAAAATCAACGGCGTTTTTTCGTTCCTTCGAAAGGGGAGTTTTCTCTAGTTATCTTAAGATTTTGAGGTAGTACACTAAATAGAGATTGAAAAATCGGAAAGCTCTGATTAAATTCTAGTAAGTGATATATTAATTACTTAGTCAATTTATTTATTACTAACCTTGGGGTGAGTTTTTAAGTGTCTGTGGAGAAACATTAGACCAAAAACCTAGAGCCCAATACTAGTCTAAGGCTTAAGGAGACTAAAAAAAGGTTGTCTAAAAGACTCATAAGGGGAAATAATTATCTCTTGGAGAAATCTGAGAAAGAAAGAAGTAGACTCCAAAATTTTCTCTCAATTTAGAAAGTTTCAAATACTTTCGAACTCTATTTAATAAAGAATTAAGGGGAAGAAGTTCTCCAAAGCTTACCTCCCAGTTGATTTTAAAGATGGATGCTACCTTCTGTGGGGAGAAATTAGATCGTTGATCCTATTTGTTTATGCCTTACCCTGGACTACTCTTATCCATCTCTATAAGGTAACTTGTTCCTTTTACATTTGATATATGGGCTTATGTTGATTTATGTGTTTATGTTTACATATCTTACCTCTTACATTACATAGCTTTATCCACCTTTTTATTTTGACAAAGGATGTGAAGTATACTCTTAGGGAGAATGGAGTAAAGTTTCTACTTAATGAGGGGGTGTTTAATCACTGAAAATATATATTTTTTATTTGTTTTAACACCTCCCTGAAAGATGTGTTGTCATCGTCAAAAAAGGGGAGAGTTTGGATCTATATACTTGTAGGTATATAGTTGAAAATCCTGTAGAAGATCCATATGATGTTTTGATGACGACAACGATAATTAAAGTTGGTGGTAATAACTTTCAACCTTGATGATGTTGATCTAACCAGAGAAACATTCCATGCCTCATCAACAAAAAGAGACTCAAGATCAAAGTGCTTATATGGTAAGGAGTAATCCAACAAAGAATCTTGATGTCTGAGTGTGAAATCTCTCTAGGTTGTGTATGTCTGTATGTCTGAGTGACCCGAGTTTTGTCAAAGTAAGCAATAACTTTTAAGTACTAAGAAAATTCAGACACGTACCTTAAAAATATTTTTCAAAAGTTTTTATCTTGAAAATTATTTTCCAGGCAAAACCAAGTGATTAAGAAGCTGTCCAATCTCTTTCCAAATATTTTTTTGAACTAACAAATCGATTGGATACTTAGCCAATCGATTGGCAAAACATTTTGAGTCAGTTAATGAATTGGAACATTAAGCCAATCGATTGGAGAGGGTCTAAGCGATTAACCAAACGATTAACCTATGATAAAATCTACTTTTGGTTGGGGATACGCCTGTAAAAATATCAAGATCAGTTTGTATTAAGGTTTATGGGCATAACCTGTCAAAGATCAAAAGTTTATAGTCCAAATCTTAAAAGACCTATAGGGGACATGACTAAACCAACATTTGGCCAAACTTGAATAACTCTCGAGCGCAATCTCTCTAAACTATACTCTATATATTTATTTTTCTATTTACTATTTGTTTCCGTTGCCATTTACTCTTAAAAAGTTATTAACACGATTTTAATCGAGAAGAGTATAAAAATAATCATAAATTTTAAATACCACAATTCATCCCTATTATTATTGAAGTCAATTGTTGAATGACTATATTATTTTACTAACTATATTCAACATACATCACAAGGATAAAAAATCTATAAAGTGATTACAATATCTATAAAGTGATTAACACCATCCTTGTAACCTTGATCGTTCATCACACAATCTTTTTTTATCATGTTTGTGGTTTACTAAAAAAATCAAGTATAAGTGTAAGACTATAAGTATTTAGTACTCTAAGGAATTATAAAGTGAACGGATGAATCTTAAAAGATAAAAAAATATTATATGCATTTCATGTGGTTGAAAATAAAAATATATATAAGCATGAAAAAACATTATATATCAAATTCAAGCAAAGTTAATAAAAAAATATGAAGCAAATTTTCACAATAAAGTAAAATGGAGAAAACATTATATATATATATATATATATATATATATATATATATATATATATATATATATATATATATATATATATATATATATATATATATATATCCATCAGTTATGCTTGTGATATATCCATCATGTTGCTCGCTTGTTTTGGTTAGGCTTGTGATTTTTGTTTATGCGAGGAAAAACACCAGAAGACTAGTTACTTTTTGATCCTGAGATTGAAAGAGCAACTCTAAGAAACAACAGTAATAACAAAAAATGAAAGCAACTAACCAAGCAAAGGAATCAACAAGAAGGAACTTCTAATTCTATTTCTTAAACATCTCCTAAACATAAAAAGTCATGGCTGAACAGGACGATAACAACAACAACATTATCAACAACAACATGAATGACAATAACATCATCATCATCAACAACAACAATAACACTGCGGTTGGTGGAATTCTATGTCACAACAACCTAAGACGGCTATCCCATATTGTCATATCTCTAATCAATACCAGACAAATAGAGATGAAGATTGGATTACTTCAAATCATCTATACATATCCTTTTGCTGGACTTGACAACAAAGATCCATATACTCATCTTACCAAGTTCTATGAGTTTTCAAGTACACTCAGAGTATCTCAAGCAGAAGAAGAAGCTATGCTTATGAGATTATTTCCTAATTCCCCAATCGAAAAAGCAAAATTATGGTATCTAGACCAACCAGTTTAGGTTATGACCAACTTGAACACACTTGAGGAGAATTTTTTTAACAGGTTCTTTCAACATAATAAATTTATGGAAGCCAAGACCATTATTTCCGTATTTTCTCAAGGTGTGACTGAAACACTTTGTGAAGCATGGGAGAGTTACAAGTTTATGTTGCTAAATTGTCCTAACCATGGGTTTGATGACCTCACTCATATTCATATTTTTCGCAATGAACTTCAACCACAACCAAAACTTCTATTAGATGCAACTGCAAGCGATTCTCTAATGTATAAGAGTGCAGAAGATGCAATAGCTATCATCAAACAAATGGCACTTTGTGACCATCAGAGTCAGTATACTAGAGGTCTCTAAAATAGAAAAGTTGGAATCATATAATTGGGAGCAAACAACACAATCTTGGCTCAGAATAAATTGCTTACTCAAATAGTGGAAGAAATAATAAAGCAATTGTCCAAGCTTCCATAATAACTCAAAGAAATGCATGAATATATGATTACACAATAATATGTTTATTTTTGTGAGCTTTCCAGTGGAGACCATCCCATAGGTTATTATCCCCCGTCGAATGAAGAGGTGAATTACTTGGGAAATCAGCAAAGACAAGGGACATACCAAGGCAAAACTGGTTTTTAAAGACAAAATATTGTGAATTATGGTCAGGGGAGGATGCAAGTCGCAGAACCATCCAATAGATAAAACTTGTATCATAATTAAAACTAGAATCCTCCTCAACGAGACTGAACTTCAATGGTGGAGGACACTCTGAATCAGTTTATGCAATTGTCTATCGCGAATCAAAAGAACACTGATGCATCCATTAAGAATCTTAAAACTCAAGTTAGTCAACTAGATAATAAATTGGTGGATCAACAAGGAGGGATATTCACTGCTAAGCCTCAAGCCAATCCGAAGGAACATTGCAAATCAATTACAACTCGGAGTTATAGAATGGTTGACAAGGGCATTTGTGATAATCTAGAAACATAAAGAGTTGTTGTTAAGATGAGAGAAGAACAAGAGGGAGAAAAAGAAGAGAGTGTGAAGGAAGTAAAGGAAAATAATAAAGAGGAATAATTAGTTGAAAATGAAAATAAAATGAAAAAGACCAGAGTGAGAAAAAAGTGAACGAGGAGCGAAAAACAAAAAATCAAAGAGCTAGAGAAGTGAAAGAAAATATGAAGAATCTGCCAGTGCAACATTTACCTTATTTGCATGCTCCTACCAAGAAAGACAGTGAGAGACAATATGCTAGGTTTCTGGATATATTCAAGAAATTACCGATAAATACTCCATTTGTTGAAGCCCTCGAACAGATGCCGACATATGCCAAATTCATGAAAGAGATCCTCACAAAGAACACACATGATATCTAATGCGCTTAAATTGTATATGTTTCATTTCTTTCACTTATTAACGGCAAAACAGACATAATTAACGCTGAAATATTTGTTTTCTCCTACTTCTTTCGATTCTTTTACGCCGATTAACAAAAATAGATAGAAGTATTTAAAAAATCGCAAAAAAGAGGTGTAACACAAGGACTTCCCAGGAGGTCACCCATCCTAGTACTACTCTCGCCCAAGCACACTTAATTGCGGAGTTCTGATGGGATCTGGTGCATTAGTGCTGGTATGATCGCACCTGATATCGAATGCGCTTTAATTGTATATATTTTATTTCTTTCACTTATTAACGGCAAAACACACAAAGCGGTGCAACACAAGGACTTCCCAGGAGGTCACCCATCCTAGTACTACTCTGGCCCAAGCACGCTTAACTGCGGAGTTCTGATGGGATCCGGGGCATTAGTGCTGGTATGATCGCACCTGATATCGAATGCGCTTTAATTGTATATATTTTATTTCTTTCACTTATTAACGGCAAAACAGACATAATTAACGCTGAAATATTTGTTTTCTCCTACTTCTTTCGATTCTTTTACGCCGATTAACAAAAATAAATAGAAGTATTTAAAAAATCGCAAAAAAGAGGTGCAACACAAGGACTTCCCAATAGGTCACCCATCCTAGTACTACTCTCGCCCAAGCACGCTTAACTGCGTAGTTCTGATGGGATCCGGTGCATTAGTGCTGGTATGATCGCACCTGATATCGAATGCGCTTTAATTGTATATATTTTATTTCTTTCACTTATTAACGGCAAAACAGACATAATTAACGCTGAAATATTTGTTTTCTCCTACTTCTTTCGATTCTTTTACGCCGATTAACAAAAATAAATAGAAGTATTTAAAAAATCGCAAAAAAGAGGTGCAACACAAGGACTTCCCAGTAGGTCACCCATCCTAGTACTACTCTCGCCAAAGCACGCTTAACTGCGGAGTTCTGAAAGGATCCGGTGCATTAGTGCTGGTATGATCACACCTGATATCGAATGCGCTTTAATTGTATATATTTTATTTCTTTCACTTATTAACGGCAAAACAAACATAATTAACGCTGAAATATTTATTTTCTCCTACTTCTTTCGATTCTTTTACGCCGATTAACAAAAATAGATAGAAGTATTTAAAAAATCGCAAAAAAGAGGTGCAACACAAGGACTTCCCAGGAGGTCACCCATCCTAGTACTACTCTCGCCCAAGCACACTTAACTACGGAGTTCTAATGGGATCCGGTGCATTAGTGCTGGTATGATCGCACCTGATATTAAATGCGCTTTAATTGTATATATTTTATTTCTTTCACTTATTAACGGCAAAACAAACATAATTAACGCTGAAATATTTGTTTTCTCCTACTTCTTTCGATTCTTTTACGCCGATTAACAAAAATAGATACAAGTATTTAAAAAATCGCAAAAAAGAGGTGCAACACAAGGACTTCCCAGGAGGTCACCCATCCTAGTACTACTCTCGCCCAAGCTAGCTTAACTGCGGAGTTCTGATGGAATCCAGTGCATTAGTGCTGGTATGATCACACCTGATATCGAATGCGCTTTAATAGTATATATTTTATTTCTTTCACTTATTAACGGCAAAACAGACATAATTAACGCTGAAATATTTATTTTCTCCTACTTCTTTCGATTCTTTTACGCCGATTAACAAAAATAGATACAAGTATTTAAAAAATCGCAAAAAAAGAGGTGCAACACAATAACTTCCCATGAGGTCACCCATCCTAGTACTACTCTGGCCCAAGCACGCTTAACTGCGGAATTCTGATGGGATCCGGTGCATTAGTGCTGGTATGATTGCACCTGATATTGAATGCGCTTTAATTGTATATATTTTATTTCTTTCACTTATTAACGGCAAAACAGACATAATTAACGTTGAAATATTTGTTTTCTCCTACTTCTTTCGATTCTTTTACGCCGATTAACAAAAATAAATAGAAGTATTTAAAAAATCGCAAAAAAGAGGTGCAACACAAGGACTTCCCAGTAGGTCACCCATCCTAGTACTACTCTCGCCAAAGCACGCTTAACTGCGGAGTTCTGAAAGGATCCGGTGCATTAGTACTGGTATGATCACACCTGATATCGAATGCGCTTTAATTGTATATATTTTATTTCTTTCACTTATTAACGGCAAAACAAACATAATTAACGCTGAAATATTTGTTTTCTCCTACTTCTTTCGATTCTTTTACGCCGATTAACAAAAATAGATAGAAGTATTTAAAAAATCGCAAAAAAGAGGTGCAACACAAGGACTTCCCAGGAGGTCACCCATCCTAGTACTACTCTCGCCCAAGCACACTTAACTACGGAGTTTTAATGGGATCCGGTGCATTAGTGCTGGTATGATCGCACCTGATATTGAATGCGCTTTAATTGTATATACTTTATTTCTTTCACTTATTAACGGCAAAACAAACATCATTAACGCTAAAATATTTGTTTTCTCCTACTTCTTTCGATTCTTTTACGCCGATTAACAAAAATAGATACAAATATTTAAAAAATCGCAAAAAAGAGGTGCAACACAAGGACTTCCCAGGAGGTCACCCATCCTAGTACTACTCTCGCCCAAGCTCGCTTAACTGCGGAGTTCTGATGGGATCCGGTGCATTAGTGCTGGTATGATCACACCTGATATCGAATGCGCTTTAATAGTATATATTTTATTTCTTTCACTTATTAACGGCAAAACAGACATAATTAACGCTGAAATATTTATTTTCTCCTACTTCTTTCGATTCTTTTACGCCGATTAACAAAAATAGATACAAGTATTTAAAAAATCGCAAAAAAAGAGGTGCAACACAAGGACTTCCCATAAGGTCACCCATCCTAGTACTACTCTGGCCCAAGCACGCTTAACTGCGGAGTTCTGATGGGATCCGGTGCATTAGTGCTGGTATGATTGCACCTGATATCGAATGCGCTTTAATTGTATATATTTTATTTCTTTCACTTATTAACGGCAAAACAGACATAATTAACGTTGAAATATTTGTTTTCTCCTACTTCTTTCGATTCTTTTACGCCGATTAACAAAAATAGATACAAGTATTTAAAAAATCGCAAAAAAAGAGGTGCAACACAAGGACTTCCCATGAGGTCACCCATCCTAGTACTACTCTCGCCCAAGCACACTTAACTGCGGAGTTCTGATGGGATCCGGTGCATTAGTGTTGGTATGATCGCACCTAATATCGAATGCGCTTTAGTTGTATATATTTTATTTCTTTCACTTATTAACGGCAAAACAGACATAATTAACGCTGAAATATTTGTTTTCTCCTACTTCTTTCGATTCTTTTACGCCGATTAACAAAAATAAATAGAAGTATTTAAAAAATCGCAAAAAAGAGGTGCAACACAAGGATTTCCCAGTAGGTCACCCATCCTAATACTACTCTCGCCCAAGCATGCTTAACTGCGGAGTTCTGATGGGATCCGGTGCATTAGTGCTGGTATGATCGCACCTGATATCGAATGCGCTTTAATTATATATATTTTATTTCTTTCACTTATTAACGGCAAAACAGACATAATTAACGCTGAAATATTTGTTTTCTCCTACTTCTTTCGATTCTTTTACGCCGATTAACAAAAATAAATAGAAGTATTTAAAAAATCGCAAAAAAGAGGTGCAACACAAGGATTTCCCAGTAGGTCACCCATCCTAGTACTACTCTCGCCCAAGCACACTTAACTACGGAGTTCTAATGGGATCCGGTGCATTAGTGCTGGTATGATCGCACCTGATATTGAATGCGCTTTAATTGTATATATTTTATTTCTTTCACTTATTAACGGCAAAACAAACATAATTAACGCTGAAATATTTGTTTTCTCCTACTTCTTTCGATTCTTTTACGCCGATTAACAAAAATAGATACAAGTATTTAAAAAATCGCAAAAAAGAGGTGCAACACAAGGACTTCCCAGGAGGTCACCCATCCTAGTACTACTCTCGCCCAAGCTAGCTTAACTGCGGAGTTCTGATGGAATCCGGTGCATTAGTGCTGGTATGATCACACCTGATATCGAATGCGCTTTAATAGTATATATTTTATTTCTTTCACTTATTAACGGCAAAACAGACATAATTAACGCTGAAATATTTATTTTCTCCTACTTCTTTCGATTCTTTTACGCCGATTAACAAAAATAGATACAAGTATTTAAAAAATCGCAAAAAAAGAGGTGCAACACAAGGACTTCCCATGAGATCACCCATCCTATTACTACTCTGGCCCAAGCACGCTTAACTGCGGAGTTCTGATGGGATCCGGTGCATTAGTGCTGGTATGATTGCACCTGATATCGAATGCGCTTTAATTGTATATATTTTATTTCTTTCACTTATTAACGGCAAAACAGACATAATTAACGTTGAAATATTTGTTTTCTCCTACTTCTTTCGATTCTTTTACGCCGATTAACAAAAATAAATAGAAGTATTTAAAAAATCGCAAAAAAGAGGTGCAACACAAGGACTTCCCAGTAGGTCACCCATCCTAGTACTACTCTCGCCAAAGCACGCTTAACTGCGGAGTTCTGAAAGGATCCGGTGCATTAGTACTGGTATGATCACACCTGATATCGAATGCGCTTTAATTGTATATATTTTATTTCTTTCACTTATTAACGACAAAACAAACATAATTAACGCTGAAATATTTGTTTTCTCCTACTTCTTTCGATTCTTTTACGCCGATTAACAAAAATAGATAGAAGTATTTAAAAAATCGCAAAAAAGAGGTGCGACACAAGGACTTCCCAGGAGGTCACCCATCCTAGTACTACTCTCGCCCAAGCACACTTAACTACGGAGTTTTAATGGGATCCGGTGCATTAGTGCTGGTATGATCGCACCTGATATTGAATGCGCTTTAATTGTATATATTTTATTTCTTTCACTTATTAACGGCAAAACAAACATAATTAACGCTAAAATATTTGTTTTCTCCTACTTCTTTCCATTCTTTTACGCCGATTAACAAAAATAGATACAAGTATTTAAAAAATCGCAAAAAAGAGGTGCAACACAAGGACTTCCCAGGAGGTCACCCATCCTAGTACTACTCTCGCCCAAGCTAGCTTAACTGCGGAGTTCTGATGGAATCCGGTGCATTAGTGCTGGTATGATCACACCTGATATCGAATGCGCTTTAATAGTATATATTTTATTTCTTTCACTTATTAACGGCAAAACAGACATAATTAACGCTGAAATATTTATTTTCTCCTACTTCTTTCGATTCTTTTACGCCGATTAACAAAAATAGATACAAGTATTTAAAAAATCGCAAAAAAGAGGTGCAACACAAGGACTTCCCATGAGGTCACCCATCCTATTACTACTCTGGCCCAAGCACGCTTAACTGCGGAGTTCTGATGGGATCCGGTGCATTAGTGCTGGTATGATTGCACCTGATATCGAATGCGCTTTAATTGTATATATTTTATTTCTTTCACTTATTAACGGCAAAACAGACATAATTAACGTTGAAATATTTGTTTTCTCCTACTTCTTTCGATTCTTTTACGCCGATTAACAAAAATAAATAGAAGTATTTAAAAAATCGCAAAAAAGAGGTGCAACACAAGGACTTCCCAGTAGGTCACCCATCCTAGTACTACTCTCGCCAAAGCACGCTTAACTGCGGAGTTCTGAAAGGATCCGGTGCATTAGTACTGGTATGATCACACCTGATATCGAATGCGCTTTAATTGTATATATTTTATTTCTTTCACTTATTAACGACAAAACAAACATAATTAACGCTGAAATATTTGTTTTCTCCTACTTCTTTCGATTCTTTTACGCCGATTAACAAAAATAGATAGAAGTATTTAAAAAATCGCAAAAAAGAGGTGCAACACAAGGACTTCCCAGGAGGTCACCCATCCTAGTACTACTCTCGCCCAAGCACGCTTAACTGCGGAGTTTTGATGGGATCCGGTGCATTAGTGCTGGTATGATCGCACCTGATATTGAATGCGCTTTAATTGTATATATTTTATTTCTTTCACTTATTAACGGCAAAACAAACATAATTAACGCTAAAATATTTGTTTTCTCCTACTTCTTTCGATTCTTTTACGCCGATTAACAAAAATAGATACAAGTATTTAAAAAATCGCAAAAAAGAGGTGCAACACAAGGACTTCCCAGGAGGTCACCCATCCTAGTACTACTCTCGCCCAAGCTCGCTTAACTGCGGAGTTCTGATGGGATCCGGTGCATTAGTGCTGGTATGATCACACCTGATATCAAATGCGCTTTAATAGTATATATTTTATTTCTTTCACTTATTAACGGCAAAACAGACATAATTAACGCTGAAATATTTATTTTCTCCTACTTCTTTCGATTCTTTTACGCCGATTAACAAAAATAGATACAAGTATTTAAAAAATCACAAAAAAAGAGGTGCAACACAAGGACTTCCCCAAGGTCACCCATCCTAGTACTACTCTCGCCCAAGCACGCTTAACTGCGGAGTTCTGATGGGATCCGGTGCATTAGTGCTGGTATGATTGCACCTGATATCGAATGCGCTTTAATTGTATATATTTTATTTCTTTCACTTATTAACGGCAAAACAGACATAATTAACGTTGAAATATTTGTTTTCTCCTACTTCTTTCGATTCTTTTACGCCGATTAACAAAAATAGATACAAGTATTTAAAAAATCACAAAAAAAGAGGTGCAACACAAGGACTTCCCATGAGGTCACCCATCCTAGTACTACTCTCGCCCAAGCACACTTAACTGCGGAGTTCTGATGGGATCCGGTGCATTAGTGCTGGTATGATGGCACCTAATATCGAATGCGCTTTAATTGTATATATTTTATTTCTTTCACTTATTAACGGCAAAACAGACATAATTAACGCTGAAATATTTGTTTTCTCCTACTTCTTTCGATTCTTTTACGCCGATTAACAAAAATAAATAGAAGTATTTAAAAAATCGCAAAAAAGAGGTGCAACACAAGGACTTCCCAGTAGGTCACCCATCCTAGTACTACTCTCGCCCAAGCATGCTTAACTGCGGAGTTCTGATGGGATCCGGTGCATTAGTGCTGGTATGATCGCACCTGATATCGAATGCGCTTTAATTGTATATATTTTATTTCTTTCACTTATTAACGGCAAAACACACATAATTAACGCTGAAATATTTGTTTTCTCCTACTTCTTTCGATTCTTTTACGCCGATTAACAAAAATAGATAGAAGTATTTAAAAAATCGCAAAAAAGAGGTGCAACACAAGGACTTCCCAGGAGGTCACCCATCCTAGTACTACTCTCGCCCAAGCACACTTAACTACGGAGTTTTGATGGGATCCGGTGCATTAGTGCTGGTATGATCGCACCTGATATTGAATGCGCTTTAATTGTATATATTTTATTTCTTTCACTTATTAACGGCAAAACAGACATAATTAACGCTGAAATATTTGTTTTCTCCTACTTCTTTCGATTCTTTTACGCCGATTAACAAAAATAGATACAAGTATTTAAAAAATCGCAAAAAAGAGGTGCAAAACAAGGACTTCCCAGGAGGTCACTCATCCTAGTACTACTCTCGCCCAAGCACGCTTAACTGCGGAGTTCTGATGGGATCCGGTGCATTAGTGCTGGTATGATCACACCTGATATCGAATGCGCTTTAATTGTATATATTTTATTTCTTTCACTTATAAACGGAAAAACAGACATAATTAACGCTGAAATATTTATTTTCTCCTACTTCTTTCGATTCTTACACCGATTAACAAAAATAGATACAAGTATTTAAAAAATCAAAAAAAAGAGGTGCAACACAAGGACTTCCCAGGAGGTCACCCATCCTAGTACTACTCTCGCCCAAGCACACTTAACTGCGGAGTTCTGATGGGATCCGGTGCATTAGTGCTGGTATGATCGCACCTGATATCGAATGCGCTTTAATTGTATATATTTTATTTCTTTCACTTATTAACGGCAAAACAGACATAACTAACGCTGAAATATTTGTTTTCTCCTACTTCTTTCGATTCTTTTACGCCGATTAACAAAAATAGATACAAGTATTTAAAAAATCGCAAAAAAAGAGGTGCAACACAAGGACTTCCCATGAGGTCACCCATCCTAGTACTACTCTCGCCCAAGCACACTTAACTGCGGAGTTCTGATGGGATCCGGTGCATTAGTGCTGGTATGATCGCACCTGATATCGAATGCGCTTTAATTGTATATATTTTATTTCTTTCACTTATTAACGGCAAAACAGACATAATTAACGCTGAAATATTTGTTTTCTCCTACTTCTTTCGATTCTTTTACGCCGATTAACAAAAATAGATACAAGTATTTAAAAAATCGCAAAAAAGAGATGCAACACAAGGACTTCCCAGGAGGTCACCCATCCTAGTACTACTCTCGCCCAAGCACGCTTAACTGCGGAGTTCTGATGGGATCCGGTGCATTAGTGCTGGTATGATCGCACCTGATATCGAATGCGCTTTAATTGTATATATTTTATTTCTTTCACTTATTAACGGCAAAACAGACATAATTAACGCTGAAATATTTGTTTTCTCCTACTTCTTTCGATTCTTTTACGCCGATTAACAAAAATAGATACAAGTATTTAAAAAATCGCAAAAAAGGGGTGCAACACAAGGACTTCCCAGGAGGTCACCCATCCTAGTACTACTCTCGCCCAATCACGCTTAACTGCGGAGTTCTGATGGGATCCGGTGCATTAGTGCTGGTATGATCGCACCTAATATCGAATGCGCTTTAATTGTATATATTTTATTTCTTTCACTTATTAACGGCAAAACAGACATAATTAACGCTGAAATATTTGTTTTCTCCTACTTCTTTCGATTCTTTTATGCCGATTAACAAAAATAGATACAAGTATTTAAAAAATCGCAAAAAAGAGATGCAACACAAGGACTTCCCAGGAGGTCACCCATCCTAGTACTACTCTCGCCCAAGCACGCTTAACTGCGGAGTTCTGATGGGATCCGGTGCATTAGTGCTGGTATGATGGCACCTGATATCGAATGCGCTTTAATTGTATATATTTTATTTCTTTCACTTATTAACGGCAAAACAGACATAATTAACGCTGAAATATTTGTTTTCTCCTACTTCTTTCGATTCTTTTACGCCGATTAACAAAAATAGATACAAGTATTTAAAAAATCGCAAAAAAGAGGTGCAACACAAGGACTTCCCAGGAGGTCACCCATCCTAGTACTACTCTCGCCCAATCACGCTTAACTGCGGAGTTCTGATGGGATCCGGTGCATTAGTGCTGGTATGATCGCACCTGATATCGAATGCGCTTTAATTGTATATATTTTATTTCTTTCACTTATTAACGGCAAAACACACATAACTAACGCTGAAATATTTGTTTTCTCCTACTTCTTTGGATTCTTTTACGCCAATTAACAAAAATAGATACAAGTATTTAAAAAATCGCAAAAAAGAGGTGCAACACAAGGACTTCCCAATAGGTCACCCATCCTAGTACTACTCTCGCCCAAGCTCGCTTAACTGCGGAGTTCTGATGGGATCCGGTGCATTAGTGCTGGTATGATCACACCTGATATCGAATGCGCTTTAATAGTATATATTTTATTTCTTTCACTTATTAACGGCAAAACAAACATAATTAACGCTGAAATATTTGTTTTCTCCTACTTCTTTCGATTCTTTTACGCCGATTAACAAAAATAGATACAAGTATTTAAAAAATCGCAAAAAAGAGGTGCAACACAAGGACTTCCCAGGAGGTCACCCATCCTAGTACTACTCTCGCCCAAGCACGCTTAACTGCGGAGTTCTGATGGGATCCGGTGCATTAGTGCTGGTATGATCACACCTGATATCGAATGCGCTTTAATTGTATATATTTTATTTCTTTCACTTATTAACGGCAAAACAGACATAATTAACGCTGAAATATTTGTTTTCTCCTACTTCTTTCGATTCTTTTACGCCGATTAACAAAAATAGATACAAGTATTTAAAAAATCGCAAAAAAAGAGGTGCAACACAAGGACTTCCCAGGAGGTCACCCATCCTAGTACTACTCTGGCCCAAGCACGCTTAACTGCGGAGTTCTGATGGGATCCGGTGCATTAGTGCTGGTATGATCGCACCTGATATCGAATGCGCTTTAATTGTATATATTTTATTTCTTTCACTTATTAACGGCAAAACAGACATAATTAACGCTGAAATATTTGTTTTCTCCTACTTCTTTCGATTCTTTTACGCCGATTAACAAAAATAGATACAAGTATTTAAAAAATCACAAAAAAAGAGGTGCAACACAAGGACTTCCCATGAGGTCACCCATCCTAGTACTACTCTCGCCCAAGCACGCTTAACTGCGGAGTTCTGATGGGATCCGGTGCATTAGTGCTGGTATGATCGCACCTGATATCGAATGCGCTTTAATTGTATATATTTTATTTCTTTCACTTATTAACGGCAAAACAGACATAATTAACGCTGAAATATTTGTTTTCTCCTACTTCTTTCGATTCTTTTACGCCGATTAACAAAAATAGATACAAGTATTTAAAAAATCGCAAAAAAGAGGTGCAACACAAGGACTTCCCAGGAGGTCACCCATCCTAGTACTACTCTCGCCCAAGCACGCTTAACTGCGGAGTTCTGATGGGATCCGGTGCATTAGTGCTGGTATGATCGCACCTGATATCGAATGCGCTTTAATTGTATATATTTTATTTCTTTCACTTATTAACGGCAAAACAGACATAATTAACGCTGAAATATTTGTTTTCTCCTACTTCTTTCGATTCTTTTACGCCGATTAACAAAAATAGATACAAGTATTTAAAAAATCGCAAAAAGAGGTGCAACACAAGGACTTCCCAGGAGGTCACCCATCCTAGTACTACTCTCGCCCAAGCACGCTTAACTGCGGAGTTCTGATGGGATCCGGTGCATTAGTGCTGGTATGATCGCACCTGATATCGAATGCGCTTTAATTGTATATATTTTATTTCTTTCACTTATTAACGGCAAAACAGACATAATTAACGCTGAAATATTTGTTTTCTCCTACTTCTTTCGATTCTTTTACGCCGATTAACAAAAATAGATACAAGTATTTAAAAAATCGCAAAAAAGAGGTGCAACACAAGGACTTCCCAGGAGGTCACCCATCCTAGTACTACTCTCGCCCAAGCACGCTTAACTGCGGAGTTCTGATGGGATCCGGTGCATTAGTGCTGGTATGATCGCACCTGATATCGAATGCGCTTTAATTGTATATATTTTATTTCTTTCACTTATTAACGGCAAAACAGACATAATTAACGCTGAAATATTTGTTTTCTCCTACTTCTTTCGATTCTTTTACGCCGATTAACAAAAATAGATACAAGTATTTAAAAAATCCAAAAAAAGAGGTGCAACACAAGGACTTCCCAGGAGGTCACCCATCCTAGTACTACTCTCGCCCAAGCACGCTTAACTGCGGAGTTCTGATGGGATCCGGTGCATTAGTGCTGGTATGATCGCACCTGATATCGAATGCGCTTTAATTGTATATATTTTATTTCTTTCACTTATTAACGGCAAAACAGACATAATTAACGCTGAAATATTTGTTTTCTCCTACTTCTTTCGATTCTTTTACGCCGATTAACAAAAATAGATACAAGTATTTAAAAAATCGCAAAAAAGAGGTGCAACACAAGGACTTCCCAGGAGGTCACCCATCCTAGTACTACTCTCGCCCAAGCACGCTTAACTGCGGAGTTCTGATGGGATCCGGTGCATTAGTGCTGGTATGATCGCACCTGATATCGAATGCGCTTTAATTGTATATATTTTATTTCTTTCACTTATTAACGGCAAAACAGACATAATTAACGCTGAAATATTTGTTTTCTCCTACTTCTTTCGATTCTTTTACGCCGATTAACAAAAATAGATACAAGTATTTAAAAAATCGCAAAAAAGAGGTGCAACACAAGGACTTCCCAGGAGGTCACCCATCCTAGTACTACTCTCGCCCAAGCACGCTTAACTGCGGAGTTCTGATGGGATCCGGTGCATTAGTGCTGGTATGATCGCACCTGATATCGAATGCGCTTTAATTGTATATATTTTATTTCTTTCACTTATTAACGGCAAAACAGACATAATTAACGCTGAAATATTTGTTTTCTCCTACTTCTTTCGATTCTTTTACGCCGATTAACAAAAATAGATACAAGTATTTAAAAAATCGCAAAAAAGAGGTGCAACACAAGGACTTCCCAGGAGGTCACCCATCCTAGTACTACTCTCGCCCAAGCACGCTTAACTGCGGAGTTCTGATGGGATCCGGTGCATTAGTGCTGGTATGATCGCACCTGATATCGAATGCGCTTTAATTGTATATATTTTATTTCTTTCACTTATTAACGGCAAAACAGACATAATTAACGCTGAAATATTTGTTTTCTCCTACTTCTTTCCATTCTTTTACGCCGATTAACAAAAATAGATACAAGTATTTAAAAAATCGCAAAAAAGAGGTGCAACACAAGGACTTCCCAGGAGGTCACCCATCCTAGTACTACTCTCGCCCAAGCACGCTTAACTGCGGAGTTCTGATGGGATCCGGTGCATTAGTGCTGGTATGATCGCACCTGATATCGAATGCGCTTTAATTGTATATATTTTATTTCTTTCACTTATTAACGGCAAAACAGACATAATTAACGCTGAAATATTTGTTTTCTCCTACTTCTTTCCATTCTTTTACGCCGATTAACAAAAATAGATACAAGTATTTAAAAAATCGCAAAAAAGAGGTGCAACACAAGGACTTCCCAGGAGGTCACCCATCCTAGTACTACTCTCGCCCAAGCACGCTTAACTGCGGAGTTCTGATGGGATCCGGTGCATTAGTGCTGGTATGATCGCACCTGATATCGAATGCGCTTTAATTGTATATATTTTATTTCTTTCACTTATTAACGGCAAAACAGACATAATTAACGCTGAAATATTTGTTTTCTCCTACTTCTTTCGATTCTTTTACGCCGATTAACAAAAATAGATACAAGTATTTAAAAAATCGCAAAAAAGAGGTGCAACACAAGGACTTCCCAGGAGGTCACCCATCCTAGTACTACTCTCGCCCAAGCACGCTTAACTGCGGAGTTCTGATGGGATCCGGTGCATTAGTGCTGGTATGATCGCACCTGATATCGAATGCGCTTTAATTGTATATATTTTATTTCTTTCACTTATTAACGGCAAAACAGACATAATTAACGCTGAAATATTTGTTTTCTCCTACTTCTTTCGATTCTTTTACGCCGATTAACAAAAATAGATACAAGTATTTAAAAAATCGCAAAAAAGAGGTGCAACACAAGGACTTCCCAGGAGGTCACCCATCCTAGTACTACTCTCGCCCAAGCACGCTTAACTGCGGAGTTCTGATGGGATCCGGTGCATTAGTGCTGGTATGATCGCACCTGATATCGAATGCGCTTTAATTGTATATATTTTATTTCTTTCACTTATTAACGGCAAAACAGACATAATTAACGCTGAAATATTTGTTTTCTCCTACTTCTTTCGATTCTTTTACGCCGATTAACAAAAATAGATACAAGTATTTAAAAAATCGCAAAAAAGAGGTGCAACACAAGGACTTCCCAGGAGGTCACCCATCCTAGTACTACTCTCGCCCAAGCACGCTTAACTGCGGAGTTCTGATGGGATCCGGTGCATTAGTGCTGGTATGATCGCACCTGATATCGAATGCGCTTTAATTGTATATATTTTATTTCTTTCACTTATTAACGGCAAAACAGACATAATTAACGCTGAAATATTTGTTTTCTCCTACTTCTTTCGATTCTTTTACGCCGATTAACAAAAATAGATACAAGTATTTAAAAAATCGCAAAAAAGAGGTGCAACACAAGGACTTCCCAGGAGGTCACCCATCCTAGTACTACTCTCGCCCAAGCACGCTTAACTGCGGAGTTCTGATGGGATCCGGTGCATTAGTGCTGGTATGATCGCACCTGATATCGAATGCGCTTTAATTGTATATATTTTATTTCTTTCACTTATTAACGGCAAAACAGACATAATTAACGCTGAAATATTTGTTTTCTCCTACTTCTTTCGATTCTTTTACGCCGATTAACAAAAATAGATACAAGTATTTAAAAAATCCCAAAAAAGAGGTGCAACACAAGGACTTCCCAGGAGGTCACCCATCCTAGTACTACTCTCGCCCAAGCACGCTTAACTGCGGAGTTCTGATGGGATCCGGTGCATTAGTGCTGGTATGATCGCACCTGATATCGAATGCGCTTTAATTGTATATATTTTATTTCTTTCACTTATTAACGGCAAAACAGACATAATTAACGCTGAAATATTTGTTTTCTCCTACTTCTTTCCATTCTTTTACGCCGATTAACAAAAATAGATACAAGTATTTAAAAAATCCAAAAAAGAGGTGCAACACAAGGACTTCCCAGGAGGTCACCCATCCTAGTACTACTCTCGCCCAAGCACGCTTAACTGCGGAGTTCTGATGGGATCCGGTGCATTAGTGCTGGTATGATCGCACCTGATATCGAATGCGCTTTAATTGTATATATTTTATTTCTTTCACTTATTAACGGCAAAACAGACATAATTAACGCTGAAATATTTGTTTTCTCCTACTTCTTTCCATTCTTTTACGCCGATTAACAAAAATAGATACAAGTATTTAAAAAATCGCAAAAAAGAGGTGCAACACAAGGACTTCCCAGGAGGTCACCCATCCTAGTACTACTCTCGCCCAAGCACGCTTAACTGCGGAGTTCTGATGGGATCCGGTGCATTAGTGCTGGTATGATCGCACCTGATATCGAATGCGCTTTAATTGTATATATTTTATTTCTTTCACTTATTAACGGCAAAACAGACATAATTAACGCTGAAATATTTGTTTTCTCCTACTTCTTTCGATTCTTTTACGCCGATTAACAAAAATAGATACAAGTATTTAAAAAATCCCAAAAAAGAGGTGCAACACAAGGACTTCCCAGGAGGTCACCCATCCTAGTACTACTCTCGCCCAAGCACGCTTAACTGCGGAGTTCTGATGGGATCCGGTGCATTAGTGCTGGTATGATCGCACCTGATATCGAATGCGCTTTAATTGTATATATTTTATTTCTTTCACTTATTAACGGCAAAACAGACATAATTAACGCTGAAATATTTGTTTTCTCCTACTTCTTTCCATTCTTTTACGCCGATTAACAAAAATAGATACAAGTATTTAAAAAATCCCAAAAAAGAGGTGCAACACAAGGACTTCCCAGGAGGTCACCCATCCTAGTACTACTCTCGCCCAAGCACGCTTAACTGCGGAGTTCTGATGGGATCCGGTGCATTAGTGCTGGTATGATCGCACCTGATATCGAATGCGCTTTAATTGTATATATTTTATTTCTTTCACTTATTAACGGCAAAACAGACATAATTAACGCTGAAATATTTGTTTTCTCCTACTTCTTTCGATTCTTTTACGCCGATTAACAAAAATAGATACAAGTATTTAAAAAATCGCAAAAAAGAGGTGCAACACAAGGACTTCCCAGGAGGTCACCCATCCTAGTACTACTCTCGCCCAAGCACGCTTAACTGCGGAGTTCTGATGGGATCCGGTGCATTAGTGCTGGTATGATCGCACCTGATATCGAATGCGCTTTAATTGTATATATTTTATTTCTTTCACTTATTAACGGCAAAACAGACATAATTAACGCTGAAATATTTGTTTTCTCCTACTTCTTTCGATTCTTTTACGCCGATTAACAAAAATAGATACAAGTATTTAAAAAATCGCAAAAAAGAGGTGCAACACAAGGACTTCCCAGGAGGTCACCCATCCTAGTACTACTCTCGCCCAAGCACGCTTAACTGCGGAGTTCTGATGGGATCCGGTGCATTAGTGCTGGTATGATCACACCTGATATCGAATGCGCTTTAATTGTATATATTTTATTTCTTTCACTTATTAACGGCAAAACAGACATAATTAACGCTGAAATATTTGTTTTCTCCTACTTCTTTCCATTCTTTTACGCCGATTAACAAAAATAGATACAAGTATTTAAAAAATCGCAAAAAAGAGGTGCAACACAAGGACTTCCCAGGAGGTCACCCATCCTAGTACTACTCTCGCCCAAGCACGCTTAACTGCGGAGTTCTGATGGGATCCGGTGCATTAGTGCTGGTATGATCGCACCTGATATCGAATGCGCTTTAATTGTATATATTTTATTTCTTTCACTTATTAACGGCAAAACAGACATAATTAACGCTGAAATATTTGTTTTCTCCTACTTCTTTCCATTCTTTTACGCCGATTAACAAAATAGATACAAGTATTTAAAAAATCCCAAAAAAGAGGTGCAACACAAGGACTTCCCAGGAGGTCACCCATCCTAGTACTACTCTCGCCCAAGCACGCTTAACTGCGGAGTTCTGATGGGATCCGGTGCATTAGTGCTGGTATGATCGCACCTGATATCGAATGCGCTTTAATTGTATATATTTTATTTCTTTCACTTATTAACGGCAAAACAGACATAATTAACGCTGAAATATTTGTTTTCTCCTACTTCTTTCCATTCTTTTACGCCGATTAACAAAAATAGATACAAGTATTTAAAAAATCGCAAAAAAGAGGTGCAACACAAGGACTTCCCAGGAGGTCACCCATCCTAGTACTACTCTCGCCCAAGCACGCTTAACTGCGGAGTTCTGATGGGATCCGGTGCATTAGTGCTGGTATGATCGCACCTGATATCGAATGCGCTTTAATTGTATATATTTTATTTCTTTCACTTATTAACGGCAAAACAGACATAATTAACGCTGAAATATTTGTTTTCTCCTACTTCTTTCCATTCTTTTACGCCGATTAACAAAAATAGATACAAGTATTTAAAAAATCACAAAAAAGAGGTGCAACACAAGGACTTCCCAGGAGGTCACCCATCCTAGTACTACTCTCGCCCAAGCACGCTTAACTGCGGAGTTCTGATGGGATCCGGTGCATTAGTGCTGGTATGATCGCACCTGATATCGAATGCGCTTTAATTGTATATATTTTATTTCTTTCACTTATTAACGGCAAAACAGACATAATTAACGCTGAAATATTTGTTTTCTCCTACTTCTTTCCATTCTTTTACGCCGATTAACAAAAATAGATACAAGTATTTAAAAAATCCCAAAAAAAGAGGTGCAACACAAGGACTTCCCAGGAGGTCACCCATCCTAGTACTACTCTCGCCCAAGCACGCTTAACTGCGGAGTTCTGATGGGATCCGGTGCATTAGTGCTGGTATGATCGCACCTGATATCGAATGCGCTTTAATTGTATATATTTTATTTCTTTCACTTATTAACGGCAAAACAGACATAATTAACGCTGAAATATTTGTTTTCTCCTACTTCTTTCGATTCTTTTACGCCGATTAACAAAAATAGATACAAGTATTTAAAAAATCGCAAAAAAGAGGTGCAACACAAGGACTTCCCAGGAGGTCACCCATCCTAGTACTACTCTCGCCCAAGCACGCTTAACTGCGGAGTTCTGATGGGATCCGGTGCATTAGTGCTGGTATGATCGCACCTGATATCGAATGCGCTTTAATTGTATATATTTTATTTCTTTCACTTATTAACGGCAAAACAGACATAATTAACGCTGAAATATTTGTTTTCTCCTACTTCTTTCCATTCTTTTACGCCGATTAACAAAAATAGATACAAGTATTTAAAAAATCGCAAAAAAAGAGGTGCAACACAAGGACTTCCCAGGAGGTCACCCATCCTAGTACTACTCTCGCCCAAGCACGCTTAACTGCGGAGTTCTGATGGGATCCGGTGCATTAGTGCTGGTATGATCGCACCTGATATCGAATGCGCTTTAATTGTATATATTTTATTTCTTTCACTTATTAACGGCAAAACAGACATAATTAACGCTGAAATATTTGTTTTCTCCTACTTCTTTCCATTCTTTTACGCCGATTAACAAAAATAGATACAAGTATTTAAAAAATCGCAAAAAAGAGGTGCAACACAAGGACTTCCCAGGAGGTCACCCATCCTAGTACTACTCTCGCCCAAGCACGCTTAACTGCGGAGTTCTGATGGGATCCGGTGCATTAGTGCTGGTATGATCGCACCTGATATCGAATGCGCTTTAATTGTATATATTTTATTTCTTTCACTTATTAACGGCAAAACAGACATAATTAACGCTGAAATATTTGTTTTCTCCTACTTCTTTCCATTCTTTTACGCCGATTAACAAAAATAGATACAAGTATTTAAAAAATCGCAAAAAAGAGGTGCAACACAAGGACTTCCCAGGAGGTCACCCATCCTAGTACTACTCTCGCCCAAGCACGCTTAACTGCGGAGTTCTGATGGGATCCGGTGCATTAGTGCTGGTATGATCGCACCTGATATCGAATGCGCTTTAATTGTATATATTTTATTTCTTTCACTTATTAACGGCAAAACAGACATAATTAACGCTGAAATATTTGTTTTCTCCTACTTCTTTCGATTCTTTTACGCCGATTAACAAAAATAGATACAAGTATTTAAAAAATCGCAAAAAAAGAGGTGCAACACAAGGACTTCCCAGGAGGTCACCCATCCTAGTACTACTCTCGCCCAAGCACGCTTAACTGCGGAGTTCTGATGGGATCCGGTGCATTAGTGCTGGTATGATCGCACCTGATATCGAATGCGCTTTAATTGTATATATTTTATTTCTTTCACTTATTAACGGCAAAACAGACATAATTAACGCTGAAATATTTGTTTTCTCCTACTTCTTTCGATTCTTTTACGCCGATTAACAAAAATAGATACAAGTATTTAAAAAATCCCAAAAAAGAGGTGCAACACAAGGACTTCCCAGGAGGTCACCCATCCTAGTACTACTCTCGCCCAAGCACGCTTAACTGCGGAGTTCTGATGGGATCCGGTGCATTAGTGCTGGTATGATCGCACCTGATATCGAATGCGCTTTAATTGTATATATTTTATTTCTTTCACTTATTAACGGCAAAACAGACATAATTAACGCTGAAATATTTGTTTTCTCCTACTTCTTTCCATTCTTTTACGCCGATTAACAAAAATAGATACAAGTATTTAAAAAATCCCAAAAAAGAGGTGCAACACAAGGACTTCCCAGGAGGTCACCCATCCTAGTACTACTCTCGCCCAAGCACGCTTAACTGCGGAGTTCTGATGGGATCCGGTGCATTAGTGCTGGTATGATCGCACCTGATATCGAATGCGCTTTAATTGTATATATTTTATTTCTTTCACTTATTAACGGCAAAACAGACATAATTAACGCTGAAATATTTGTTTTCTCCTACTTCTTTCCATTCTTTTACGCCGATTAACAAAAATAGATACAAGTATTTAAAAAATCCCAAAAAAAGAGGTGCAACACAAGGACTTCCCAGGAGGTCACCCATCCTAGTACTACTCTCGCCCAAGCACGCTTAACTGCGGAGTTCTGATGGGATCCGGTGCATTAGTGCTGGTATGATCGCACCTGATATCGAATGCGCTTTAATTGTATATATTTTATTTCTTTCACTTATTAACGGCAAAACAGACATAATTAACGCTGAAATATTTGTTTTCTCCTACTTCTTTCGATTCTTTTACGCCGATTAACAAAAATAGATACAAGTATTTAAAAAATCGCAAAAAAAGAGGTGCAACACAAGGACTTCCCAGGAGGTCACCCATCCTAGTACTACTCTCGCCCAAGCACGCTTAACTGCGGAGTTCTGATGGGATCCGGTGCATTAGTGCTGGTATGATCGCACCTGATATCGAATGCGCTTTAATTGTATATATTTTATTTCTTTCACTTATTAACGGCAAAACAGACATAATTAACGCTGAAATATTTGTTTTCTCCTACTTCTTTCCATTCTTTTACGCCGATTAACAAAAATAGATACAAGTATTTAAAAAATCGCAAAAAAAGAGGTGCAACACAAGGACTTCCCAGGAGGTCACCCATCCTAGTACTACTCTCGCCCAAGCACGCTTAACTGCGGAGTTCTGATGGGATCCGGTGCATTAGTGCTGGTATGATCGCACCTGATATCGAATGCGCTTTAATTGTATATATTTTATTTCTTTCACTTATTAACGGCAAAACAGACATAATTAACGCTGAAATATTTGTTTTCTCCTACTTCTTTCCATTCTTTTACGCCGATTAACAAAAATAGATACAAGTATTTAAAAAATCCCAAAAAAGAGGTGCAACACAAGGACTTCCCAGGAGGTCACCCATCCTAGTACTACTCTCGCCCAAGCACGCTTAACTGCGGAGTTCTGATGGGATCCGGTGCATTAGTGCTGGTATGATCGCACCTGATATCGAATGCGCTTTAATTGTATATATTTTATTTCTTTCACTTATTAACGGCAAAACAGACATAATTAACGCTGAAATATTTGTTTTCTCCTACTTCTTTCCATTCTTTTACGCCGATTAACAAAAATAGATACAAGTATTTAAAAAATCCCAAAAAAAGAGGTGCAACACAAGGACTTCCCAGGAGGTCACCCATCCTAGTACTACTCTCGCCCAAGCACGCTTAACTGCGGAGTTCTGATGGGATCCGGTGCATTAGTGCTGGTATGATCGCACCTGATATCGAATGCGCTTTAATTGTATATATTTTATTTCTTTCACTTATTAACGGCAAAACAGACATAATTAACGCTGAAATATTTGTTTTCTCCTACTTCTTTCCATTCTTTTACGCCGATTAACAAAAATAGATACAAGTATTTAAAAAATCGCAAAAAAGAGGTGCAACACAAGGACTTCCCAGGAGGTCACCCATCCTAGTACTACTCTCGCCCAAGCACGCTTAACTGCGGAGTTCTGATGGGATCCGGTGCATTAGTGCTGGTATGATCGCACCTGATATCGAATGCGCTTTAATTGTATATATTTTATTTCTTTCACTTATTAACGGCAAAACAGACATAATTAACGCTGAAATATTTGTTTTCTCCTACTTCTTTCCATTCTTTTACGCCGATTAACAAAAATAGATACAAGTATTTAAAAAATCCCAAAAAAGAGGTGCAACACAAGGACTTCCCAGGAGGTCACCCATCCTAGTACTACTCTCGCCCAAGCACGCTTAACTGCGGAGTTCTGATGGGATCCGGTGCATTAGTGCTGGTATGATCGCACCTGATATCGAATGCGCTTTAATTGTATATATTTTATTTCTTTCACTTATTAACGGCAAAACAGACATAATTAACGCTGAAATATTTGTTTTCTCCTACTTCTTTCCATTCTTTTACGCCGATTAACAAAAATAGATACAAGTATTTAAAAAATCCCAAAAAAGAGGTGCAACACAAGGACTTCCCAGGAGGTCACCCATCCTAGTACTACTCTCGCCCAAGCACGCTTAACTGCGGAGTTCTGATGGGATCCGGTGCATTAGTGCTGGTATGATCGCACCTGATATCGAATGCGCTTTAATTGTATATATTTTATTTCTTTCACTTATTAACGGCAAAACAGACATAATTAACGCTGAAATATTTGTTTTCTCCTACTTCTTTCCATTCTTTTACGCCGATTAACAAAAATAGATACAAGTATTTAAAAAATCGCAAAAAAGAGGTGCAACACAAGGACTTCCCAGGAGGTCACCCATCCTAGTACTACTCTCGCCCAAGCACGCTTAACTGCGGAGTTCTGATGGGATCCGGTGCATTAGTGCTGGTATGATCGCACCTGATATCGAATGCGCTTTAATTGTATATATTTTATTTCTTTCACTTATTAACGGCAAAACAGACATAATTAACGCTGAAATATTTGTTTTCTCCTACTTCTTTCCATTCTTTTACGCCGATTAACAAAAATAGATACAAGTATTTAAAAAATCCCAAAAAAAGAGGTGCAACACAAGGACTTCCCAGGAGGTCACCCATCCTAGTACTACTCTCGCCCAAGCACGCTTAACTGCGGAGTTCTGATGGGATCCGGTGCATTAGTGCTGGTATGATCGCACCTGATATCGAATGCGCTTTAATTGTATATATTTTATTTCTTTCACTTATTAACGGCAAAACAGACATAATTAACGCTGAAATATTTGTTTTCTCCTACTTCTTTCCATTCTTTTACGCCGATTAACAAAAATAGATACAAGTATTTAAAAAATCGCAAAAAAGAGGTGCAACACAAGGACTTCCCAGGAGGTCACCCATCCTAGTACTACTCTCGCCCAAGCACGCTTAACTGCGGAGTTCTGATGGGATCCGGTGCATTAGTGCTGGTATGATCGCACCTGATATCGAATGCGCTTTAATTGTATATATTTTATTTCTTTCACTTATTAACGGCAAAACAGACATAATTAACGCTGAAATATTTGTTTTCTCCTACTTCTTTCCATTCTTTTACGCCGATTAACAAAAATAGATACAAGTATTTAAAAAATCCCAAAAAAGAGGTGCAACACAAGGACTTCCCAGGAGGTCACCCATCCTAGTACTACTCTCGCCCAAGCACGCTTAACTGCGGAGTTCTGATGGGATCCGGTGCATTAGTGCTGGTATGATCGCACCTGATATCGAATGCGCTTTAATTGTATATATTTTATTTCTTTCACTTATTAACGGCAAAACAGACATAATTAACGCTGAAATATTTGTTTTCTCCTACTTCTTTCCATTCTTTTACGCCGATTAACAAAAATAGATACAAGTATTTAAAAAATCCCAAAAAAGAGGTGCAACACAAGGACTTCCCAGGAGGTCACCCATCCTAGTACTACTCTCGCCCAAGCACGCTTAACTGCGGAGTTCTGATGGGATCCGGTGCATTAGTGCTGGTATGATCGCACCTGATATCGAATGCGCTTTAATTGTATATATTTTATTTCTTTCACTTATTAACGGCAAAACAGACATAATTAACGCTGAAATATTTGTTTTCTCTACTACTTCTTTCGATTCTTTTACGCCGATTAACAAAAATAGATACAAGTATTTAAAAAATCGCAAAAAAAGAGGTGCAACACAAGGACTTCCCAGGAGGTCACCCATCCTAGTACTACTCTCGCCCAAGCACGCTTAACTGCGGAGTTCTGATGGGATCCGGTGCATTAGTGCTGGTATGATCGCACCTGATATCGAATGCGCTTTAATTGTATATATTTTATTTCTTTCACTTATTAACGGCAAAACAGACATAATTAACGCTGAAATATTTGTTTTCTCCTACTTCTTTCCATTCTTTTACGCCGATTAACAAAAATAGATACAAGTATTTAAAAAATCCAAAAAAGAGGTGCAACACAAGGACTTCCCAGGAGGTCACCCATCCTAGTACTACTCTCGCCCAAGCACGCTTAACTGCGGAGTTCTGATGGGATCCGGTGCATTAGTGCTGGTATGATCGCACCTGATATCGAATGCGCTTTAATTGTATATATTTTATTTCTTTCACTTATTAACGGCAAAACAGACATAATTAACGCTGAAATATTTGTTTTCTCCTACTTCTTTCCATTCTTTTACGCCGATTAACAAAAATAGATACAAGTATTTAAAAAATCCAAAAAAGAGGTGCAACACAAGGACTTCCCAGGAGGTCACCCATCCTAGTACTACTCTCGCCCAAGCACGCTTAACTGCGGAGTTCTGATGGGATCCGGTGCATTAGTGCTGGTATGATCGCACCTGATATCGAATGCGCTTTAATTGTATATATTTTATTTCTTTCACTTATTAACGGCAAAACAGACATAATTAACGCTGAAATATTTGTTTTCTCCTACTTCTTTCCATTCTTTTACGCCGATTAACAAAAATAGATACAAGTATTTAAAAAATCGCAAAAAAAGAGGTGCAACACAAGGACTTCCCAGGAGGTCACCCATCCTAGTACTACTCTCGCCCAAGCACGCTTAACTGCGGAGTTCTGATGGGATCCGGTGCATTAGTGCTGGTATGATCGCACCTGATATCGAATGCGCTTTAATTGTATATATTTTATTTCTTTCACTTATTAACGGCAAAACAGACATAATTAACGCTGAAATATTTGTTTTCTCCTACTTCTTTCCATTCTTTTACGCCGATTAACAAAAATAGATACAAGTATTTAAAAAATCCCAAAAAAGAGGTGCAACACAAGGACTTCCCAGGAGGTCACCCATCCTAGTACTACTCTCGCCCAAGCACGCTTAACTGCGGAGTTCTGATGGGATCCGGTGCATTAGTGCTGGTATGATCGCACCTGATATCGAATGCGCTTTAATTGTATATATTTTATTTCTTTCACTTATTAACGGCAAAACAGACATAATTAACGCTGAAATATTTGTTTTCTCCTACTTCTTTCCATTCTTTTACGCCGATTAACAAAAATAGATACAAGTATTTAAAAAATCCCAAAAAAAGAGGTGCAACACAAGGACTTCCCAGGAGGTCACCCATCCTAGTACTACTCTCGCCCAAGCACGCTTAACTGCGGAGTTCTGATGGGATCCGGTGCATTAGTGCTGGTATGATCGCACCTGATATCGAATGCGCTTTAATTGTATATATTTTATTTCTTTCACTTATTAACGGCAAAACAGACATAATTAACGCTGAAATATTTGTTTTCTCCTACTTCTTTCCATTCTTTTACGCCGATTAACAAAAATAGATACAAGTATTTAAAAAATCGCAAAAAAGAGGTGCAACACAAGGACTTCCCAGGAGGTCACCCATCCTAGTACTACTCTCGCCCAAGCACGCTTAACTGCGGAGTTCTGATGGGATCCGGTGCATTAGTGCTGGTATGATCGCACCTGATATCGAATGCGCTTTAATTGTATATATTTTATTTCTTTCACTTATTAACGGCAAAACAGACATAATTAACGCTGAAATATTTGTTTTCTCCTACTTCTTTCCATTCTTTTACGCCGATTAACAAAAATAGATACAAGTATTTAAAAAATCCCAAAAAAGAGGTGCAACACAAGGACTTCCCAGGAGGTCACCCATCCTAGTACTACTCTCGCCCAAGCACGCTTAACTGCGGAGTTCTGATGGGATCCGGTGCATTAGTGCTGGTATGATCGCACCTGATATCGAATGCGCTTTAATTGTATATATTTTATTTCTTTCACTTATTAACGGCAAAACAGACATAATTAACGCTGAAATATTTGTTTTCTCCTACTTCTTTCCATTCTTTTACGCCGATTAACAAAAATAGATACAAGTATTTAAAAAATCGCAAAAAAGAGGTGCAACACAAGGACTTCCCAGGAGGTCACCCATCCTAGTACTACTCTCGCCCAAGCACGCTTAACTGCGGAGTTCTGATGGGATCCGGTGCATTAGTGCTGGTATGATCGCACCTGATATCGAATGCGCTTTAATTGTATATATTTTATTTCTTTCACTTATTAACGGCAAAACAGACATAATTAACGCTGAAATATTTGTTTTCTCCTACTTCTTTCCATTCTTTTACGCCGATTAACAAAAATAGATACAAGTATTTAAAAAATCCCAAAAAAGAGGTGCAACACAAGGACTTCCCAGGAGGTCACCCATCCTAGTACTACTCTCGCCCAAGCACGCTTAACTGCGGAGTTCTGATGGGATCCGGTGCATTAGTGCTGGTATGATCGCACCTGATATCGAATGCGCTTTAATTGTATATATTTTATTTCTTTCACTTATTAACGGCAAAACAGACATAATTAACGCTGAAATATTTGTTTTCTCCTACTTCTTTCCATTCTTTTACGCCGATTAACAAAAATAGATACAAGTATTTAAAAAATCGCAAAAAAGAGGTGCAACACAAGGACTTCCCAGGAGGTCACCCATCCTAGTACTACTCTCGCCCAAGCACGCTTAACTGCGGAGTTCTGATGGGATCCGGTGCATTAGTGCTGGTATGATCGCACCTGATATCGAATGCGCTTTAATTGTATATATTTTATTTCTTTCACTTATTAACGGCAAAACAGACATAATTAACGCTGAAATATTTGTTTTCTCCTACTTCTTTCCATTCTTTTACGCCGATTAACAAAAATAGATACAAGTATTTAAAAAATCCCAAAAAAGAGGTGCAACACAAGGACTTCCCAGGAGGTCACCCATCCTAGTACTACTCTCGCCCAAGCACGCTTAACTGCGGAGTTCTGATGGGATCCGGTGCATTAGTGCTGGTATGATCGCACCTGATATCGAATGCGCTTTAATTGTATATATTTTATTTCTTTCACTTATTAACGGCAAAACAGACATAATTAACGCTGAAATATTTGTTTTCTCCTACTTCTTTCCATTCTTTTACGCCGATTAACAAAAATAGATACAAGTATTTAAAAAATCCCAAAAAAGAGGTGCAACACAAGGACTTCCCAGGAGGTCACCCATCCTAGTACTACTCTCGCCCAAGCACGCTTAACTGCGGAGTTCTGATGGGATCCGGTGCATTAGTGCTGGTATGATCGCACCTGATATCGAATGCGCTTTAATTGTATATATTTTATTTCTTTCACTTATTAACGGCAAAACAGACATAATTAACGCTGAAATATTTGTTTTCTCCTACTTCTTTCCATTCTTTTACGCCGATTAACAAAAATAGATACAAGTATTTAAAAAATCCCAAAAAAAGAGGTGCAACACAAGGACTTCCCAGGAGGTCACCCATCCTAGTACTACTCTCGCCCAAGCACGCTTAACTGCGGAGTTCTGATGGGATCCGGTGCATTAGTGCTGGTATGATCGCACCTGATATCGAATGCGCTTTAATTGTATATATTTTATTTCTTTCACTTATTAACGGCAAAACAGACATAATTAACGCTGAAATATTTGTTTTCTCCTACTTCTTTCATTCTTTTACGCCGATTAACAAAAATAGATACAAGTATTTAAAAAATCGCAAAAAAGAGGTGCAACACAAGGACTTCCCAGGAGGTCACCCATCCTAGTACTACTCTCGCCCAAGCACGCTTAACTGCGGAGTTCTGATGGGATCCGGTGCATTAGTGCTGGTATGATCGCACCTGATATCGAATGCGCTTTAATTGTATATATTTTATTTCTTTCACTTATTAACGGCAAAACAGACATAATTAACGCTGAAATATTTGTTTTCTCCTACTTCTTTTCATTCTTTTACGCCGATTAACAAAAATAGATACAAGTATTTAAAAAATCCCAAAAAAAGAGGTGCAACACAAGGACTTCCCAGGAGGTCACCCATCCTAGTACTACTCTCGCCCAAGCACGCTTAACTGCGGAGTTCTGATGGGATCCGGTGCATTAGTGCTGGTATGATCGCACCTGATATCGAATGCGCTTTAATTGTATATATTTTATTTCTTTCACTTATTAACGGCAAAACAGACATAATTAACGCTGAAATATTTGTTTTCTCCTACTTCTTTCGATTCTTTTACGCCGATTAACAAAAATAGATACAAGTATTTAAAAAATCGCAAAAAAGAGGTGCAACACAAGGACTTCCCAGGAGGTCACCCATCCTAGTACTACTCTCGCCCAAGCACGCTTAACTGCGGAGTTCTGATGGGATCCGGTGCATTAGTGCTGGTATGATCGCACCTGATATCGAATGCGCTTTAATTGTATATATTTTATTTCTTTCACTTATTAACGGCAAAACAGACATAATTAACGCTGAAATATTTGTTTTCTCCTACTTCTTTCCATTCTTTTACGCCGATTAACAAAAATAGATACAAGTATTTAAAAAATCCCAAAAAAGAGGTGCAACACAAGGACTTCCCAGGAGGTCACCCATCCTAGTACTACTCTCGCCCAAGCACGCTTAACTGCGGAGTTCTGATGGGATCCGGTGCATTAGTGCTGGTATGATCGCACCTGATATCGAATGCGCTTTAATTGTATATATTTTATTTCTTTCACTTATTAACGGCAAAACAGACATAATTAACGCTGAAATATTTGTTTTCTCCTACTTCTTTCCATTCTTTTACGCCGATTAACAAAAATAGATACAAGTATTTAAAAAATCCCAAAAAAAGAGGTGCAACACAAGGACTTCCCAGGAGGTCACCCATCCTAGTACTACTCTCGCCCAAGCACGCTTAACTGCGGAGTTCTGATGGGATCCGGTGCATTAGTGCTGGTATGATCGCACCTGATATCGAATGCGCTTTAATTGTATATATTTTATTTCTTTCACTTATTAACGGCAAAACAGACATAATTAACGCTGAAATATTTGTTTTCTCCTACTTCTTTCCATTCTTTTACGCCGATTAACAAAAATAGATACAAGTATTTAAAAAATCCAAAAAAAGAGGTGCAACACAAGGACTTCCCAGGAGGTCACCCATCCTAGTACTACTCTCGCCCAAGCACGCTTAACTGCGGAGTTCTGATGGGATCCGGTGCATTAGTGCTGGTATGATCGCACCTGATATCGAATGCGCTTTAATTGTATATATTTTATTTCTTTCACTTATTAACGGCAAAACAGACATAATTAACGCTGAAATATTTGTTTTCTCCTACTTCTTTCCATTCTTTTACGCCGATTAACAAAAATAGATACAAGTATTTAAAAAATCCAAAAAAGAGGTGCAACACAAGGACTTCCCAGGAGGTCACCCATCCTAGTACTACTCTCGCCCAAGCACGCTTAACTGCGGAGTTCTGATGGGATCCGGTGCATTAGTGCTGGTATGATCGCACCTGATATCGAATGCGCTTTAATTGTATATATTTTATTTCTTTCACTTATTAACGGCAAAACAGACATAATTAACGCTGAAATATTTGTTTTCTCCTACTTCTTTCCATTCTTTTACGCCGATTAACAAAAATAGATACAAGTATTTAAAAAATCCCAAAAAAGAGGTGCAACACAAGGACTTCCCAGGAGGTCACCCATCCTAGTACTACTCTCGCCCAAGCACGCTTAACTGCGGAGTTCTGATGGGATCCGGTGCATTAGTGCTGGTATGATCGCACCTGATATCGAATGCGCTTTAATTGTATATATTTTATTTCTTTCACTTATTAACGGCAAAACAGACATAATTAACGCTGAAATATTTGTTTTCTCCTACTTCTTTCCGATTCTTTTACGCCGATTAACAAAATAGATACAAGTATTTAAAAAATCGCAAAAAAGAGGTGCAACACAAGGACTTCCCAGGAGGTCACCCATCCTAGTACTACTCTCGCCCAAGCACGCTTAACTGCGGAGTTCTGATGGGATCCGGTGCATTAGTGCTGGTATGATCGCACCTGATATCGAATGCGCTTTAATTGTATATATTTTATTTCTTTCACTTATTAACGGCAAAACAGACATAATTAACGCTGAAATATTTGTTTTCTCCTACTTCTTTCCATTCTTTTACGCCGATTAACAAAAATAGATACAAGTATTTAAAAAATCCCAAAAAAGAGGTGCAACACAAGGACTTCCCAGGAGGTCACCCATCCTAGTACTACTCTCGCCCAAGCACGCTTAACTGCGGAGTTCTGATGGGATCCGGTGCATTAGTGCTGGTATGATCGCACCTGATATCGAATGCGCTTTAATTGTATATATTTTATTTCTTTCACTTATTAACGGCAAAACAGACATAATTAACGCTGAAATATTTGTTTTCTCCTACTTCTTTCCATTCTTTTACGCCGATTAACAAAAATAGATACAAGTATTTAAAAAATCCCAAACAAAGAGGTGCAACACAAGGACTTCCCAGGAGGTCACCCATCCTAGTACTACTCTCGCCCAAGCACGCTTAACTGCGGAGTTCTGATGGGATCCGGTGCATTAGTGCTGGTATGATCGCACCTGATATCGAATGCGCTTTAATTGTATATATTTTATTTCTTTCACTTATTAACGGCAAAACAGACATAATTAACGCTGAAATATTTGTTTTCTCCTACTTCTTTCCATTCTTTTACGCCGATTAACAAAAATAGATACAAGTATTTAAAAAATCGCAAAAAGAGGTGCAACACAAGGACTTCCCAGGAGGTCACCCATCCTAGTACTACTCTCGCCCAAGCACGCTTAACTGCGGAGTTCTGATGGGATCCGGTGCATTAGTGCTGGTATGATCGCACCTGATATCGAATGCGCTTTAATTGTATATATTTTATTTCTTTCACTTATTAACGGCAAAACAGACATAATTAACGCTGAAATATTTGTTTTCTCCTACTTCTTTCCATTCTTTTACGCCGATTAACAAAAATAGATACAAGTATTTAAAAAATCCCAAAAAAGAGGTGCAACACAAGGACTTCCCAGGAGGTCACCCATCCTAGTACTACTCTCGCCCAAGCACGCTTAACTGCGGAGTTCTGATGGGATCCGGTGCATTAGTGCTGGTATGATCGCACCTGATATCGAATGCGCTTTAATTGTATATATTTTATTTCTTTCACTTATTAACGGCAAAACAGACATAATTAACGCTGAAATATTTGTTTTCTCCTACTTCTTTCCGATTCTTTTACGCCGATTAACAAAAATAGATACAAGTATTTAAAAATCGCAAAAAAAGAGGTGCAACACAAGGACTTCCCAGGAGGTCACCCATCCTAGTACTACTCTCGCCCAAGCACGCTTAACTGCGGAGTTCTGATGGGATCCGGTGCATTAGTGCTGGTATGATCGCACCTGATATCGAATGCGCTTTAATTGTATATATTTTATTTCTTTCACTTATTAACGGCAAAACAGACATAATTAACGCTGAAATATTTGTTTTCTCCTACTTCTTTCCATTCTTTTACGCCGATTAACAAAAATAGATACAAGTATTTAAAAAATCCCAAAAAAGAGGTGCAACACAAGGACTTCCCAGGAGGTCACCCATCCTAGTACTACTCTCGCCCAAGCACGCTTAACTGCGGAGTTCTGATGGGATCCGGTGCATTAGTGCTGGTATGATCGCACCTGATATCGAATGCGCTTTAATTGTATATATTTTATTTCTTTCACTTATTAACGGCAAAACAGACATAATTAACGCTGAAATATTTGTTTTCTCCTACTTCTTTCGATTCTTTTACGCCGATTAACAAAAATAGATACAAGTATTTAAAAAATCGCAAAAAAGAGGTGCAACACAAGGACTTCCACGCTTAACTGCGGAGTTCTGATGGGATCCGGTGCATTAGTGCTGGTATGATCGCACCTGATATCGAATGCGCTTTAATTGTATATATTTTATTTCTTTCACTTATTAACGGCAAAACAGACATAATTAACGCTGAAATATTTGTTTTCTCCTACTTCTTTCCATTCTTTTACGCCGATTAACAAAAATAGATACAAGTATTTAAAAAATCGCAAAAAAGAGGTGCAACACAAGGACTTCCCAATAGGTCACCCATCCTAGTACTACTCTCGCCCAAGCTCGCTTAACTGCGGAGTTCTGATGGGATCCGGTGCATTAGTGCTGGTATGATCGCACCTGATATCGAATGCGCTTTAATTGTATATATTTTATTTCTTTCACTTATTAACGGCAAAACAGACATAATTAACGCTGAAATATTTGTTTTCTCCTACTTCTTTCCATTCTTTTACGCCGATTAACAAAAATAGATACAAGTATTTAAAAAATCCCAAAAAAGAGGTGCAACACAAGGACTTCCCAGGAGGTCACCCATCCTAGTACTACTCTCGCCCAAGCACGCTTAACTGCGGAGTTCTGATGGGATCCGGTGCATTAGTGCTGGTATGATCGCACCTGATATCGAATGCGCTTTAATTGTATATATTTTATTTCTTTCACTTATTAACGGCAAAACAGACATAATTAACGCTGAAATATTTGTTTTCTCCTACTTCTTTCGATTCTTTTACGCCGATTAACAAAAATAGATACAAGTATTTAAAAAATCGCAAAAAAAGGTGCAACACAAGGACTTCCTAGGAGGTCACCCATCCTAGTACTACTCTCGCCCAAGCACGCTTAACTGCGGAGTTCTGATGGGATCCGGTGCATTAGTGCTGGTATGATCGCACCTGATATCGAATGCGCTTTAATTGTATATATTTTATTTCTTTCACTTATTAACGGCAAAACAGACATAATTAACGCTGAAATATTTGTTTTCTCCTACTTCTTTCCATTCTTTTACGCCGATTAACAAAAATAGATACAAGTATTTAAAAAATCCAAAAAAAGAGGTGCAACACAAGGACTTCCCAGGAGGTCACCCATCCTAGTACTACTCTCGCCCAAGCACGCTTAACTGCGGAGTTCTGATGGGATCCGGTGCATTAGTGCTGGTATGATCGCACCTGATATCGAATGCGCTTTAATTGTATATATTTTATTTCTTTCACTTATTAACGGCAAAACAGACATAATTAACGCTGAAATATTTGTTTTCTCCTACTTCTTTCCATTCTTTTACGCCGATTAACAAAATAGATACAAGTATTTAAAAAATCCCAAAAAAGAGGTGCAACACAAGGACTTCCCAGGAGGTCACCCATCCTAGTACTACTCTCGCCCAAGCACGCTTAACTGCGGAGTTCTGATGGGATCCGGTGCATTAGTGCTGGTATGATCGCACCTGATATCGAATGCGCTTTAATTGTATATATTTTATTTCTTTCACTTATTAACGGCAAAACAGACATAATTAACGCTGAAATATTTGTTTTCTCCTACTTCTTTCCATTCTTTTACGCCGATTAACAAAAATAGATACAAGTATTTAAAAAATCGCAAAAAAGAGGTGCAACACAAGGACTTCCCAGGAGGTCACCCATCCTAGTACTACTCTCGCCCAAGCACGCTTAACTGCGGAGTTCTGATGGGATCCGGTGCATTAGTGCTGGTATGATCGCACCTGATATCGAATGCGCTTTAATTGTATATATTTTATTTCTTTCACTTATTAACGGCAAAACAGACATAATTAACGCTGAAATATTTGTTTTCTCCTACTTCTTTCCATTCTTTTACGCCGATTAACAAAAATAGATACAAGTATTTAAAAAATCCCAAAAAAGAGGTGCAACACAAGGACTTCCCAGGAGGTCACCCATCCTAGTACTACTCTCGCCCAAGCACGCTTAACTGCGGAGTTCTGATGGGATCCGGTGCATTAGTGCTGGTATGATCGCACCTGATATCGAATGCGCTTTAATTGTATATATTTTATTTCTTTCACTTATTAACGGCAAAACAGACATAATTAACGCTGAAATATTTGTTTTTTCCTACTTCTTCTTTCGATTCTTTTACGCCGATTAACAAAAATAGATACAAGTATTTAAAAAATCCCAAAAAAAGAGGTGCAACACAAGGACTTCCCAGGAGGTCACCCATCCTAGTACTACTCTCGCCCAAGCACGCTTAACTGCGGAGTTCTGATGGGATCCGGTGCATTAGTGCTGGTATGATCGCACCTGATATCGAATGCGCTTTAATTGTATATATTTTATTTCTTTCACTTATTAACGGCAAAACAGACATAATTAACGCTGAAATATTTGTTTTCTCCTACTTCTTTCCATTCTTTTACGCCGATTAACAAAAAGATACAAGTATTTAAAAAATCCCAAAAAAAGAGGTGCAACACAAGGACTTCCCAGGAGGTCACCCATCCTAGTACTACTCTCGCCCAAGCACGCTTAACTGCGGAGTTCTGATGGGATCCGGTGCATTAGTGCTGGTATGATCGCACCTGATATCGAATGCGCTTTAATTGTATATATTTTATTTCTTTCACTTATTAACGGCAAAACAGACATAATTAACGCTGAAATATTTGTTTTCTCCTACTTCTTTCGATTCTTTTACGCCGATTAACAAAAATAGATACAAGTATTTAAAAAATCCCAAAAAAAGAGGTGCAACACAAGGACTTCCCAGGAGGTCACCCATCCTAGTACTACTCTCGCCCAAGCACGCTTAACTGCGGAGTTTCTGATGGGATCCGGTGCATTAGTGCTGGTATGATCGCACCTGATATCGAATGCGCTTTAATTGTATATATTTTATTTCTTTCACTTATTAACGGCAAAACAGACATAATTAACGCTGAAATATTGTTTTCTCCTACTTCTTTCCATTCTTTTAACGCCGATTAACAAAAATAGATACAAGTATTTAAAAAATCCCAAAAAAGAGGTGCAACACAAGGACTTCCCAGGAGGTCACCCATCCTAGTACTACTCTCGCCCAAGCACGCTTAACTGCGGAGTTCTGATGGGATCCGGTGCATTAGTGCTGGTATGATCGCACCTGATATCGAATGCGCTTTAATTGTATATATTTTATTTCTTTCACTTATTAACGGCAAAACAGACATAATTAACGCTGAAATATTTGTTTTCTCCTACTTCTTTCGATTCTTTTACGCCGATTAACAAAAATAGATACAAGTATTTAAAAATCGCAAAAAAGAGGTGCAACACAAGGACTTCCCAGGAGGTCACCCATCCTAGTACTACTCTCGCCCAAGCACGCTTAACTGCGGAGTTCTGATGGGATCCGGTGCATTAGTGCTGGTATGATCGCACCTGATATCGAATGCGCTTTAATTGTATATATTTTATTTCTTTCACTTATTAACGGCAAAACAGACATAATTAACGCTGAAATATTTGTTTTCCCTACTTCTTTCTTTCCATTCTTTTACGCCGATTAACAAAAATAGATACAAGTATTTAAAAAATCCAAAAAAAGAGGTGCAACACAAGGACTTCCCAGGAGGTCACCCATCCTAGTACTACTCTCTCTCGCCCAAGCACGCTTAACTGCGGAGTTCTGATGGGATCCGGTGCATTAGTGCTGGTATGATCGCACCTGATATCGAATGCGCTTTAATTGTATATATTTTATTTCTTTCACTTATTAACGGCAAAACAGACATAATTAACGCTGAAATATTTGTTTTCTCCTACTTCTTTCTTTCCATTCTTTTACGCCGATTAACAAAAATAGATACAAGTATTTAAAAAATCCCAAAAAAAGAGGTGCAACACAAGGACTTCCCAGGAGGTCACCCATCCTAGTACTACTCTCGCCCAAGCACGCTTAACTGCGGAGTTCTGATGGGATCCGGTGCATTAGTGCTGGTATGATCGCACCTGATATCGAATGCGCTTTAATTGTATATATTTTATTTCTTTCACTTATTAACGGCAAAACAGACATAATTAACGCTGAAACCTATTACACTCATAACGGCAAAACATTCTAACGACAATCAACCGTTGGATATATTTGTTTTCTCCTACTTCTTTTTCATTCTTTACGCCGATTAACAAAAATAGATACAAGTATTTAAAAAATCGCAAAAAAGAGGTGCAACACAAGGACTTCCCAGGAGGTCACCCATCCTAGTACTACTCTCGCCCAAGCACGCTTAACTGCGGAGTTCTGATGGGATCCGGTGCATTAGTGCTGGTATGATCGCACCTGATATCGAATGCGCTTTAATTGTATATATTTTATTTCTTTCACTTATTAACGGCAAAACAGACATAATTAACGCTGAAATATTTGTTTTCTCCTACTTCTTTCCTTCTTTTACGCCGATACAACATAACAAAAATAGATACAAGTATTTAAAAAATCCCAAAAAAAGGTGCAACACAAGGACTTCCCAGGAGGTCACCCATCCTAGTACTACTCTCGCCCCAGCAGCACGCTTAACTGGATTTCTGATGGGATCCGGTGCATTAGTGCTGGTATGATCGCACCTGATATCGAATGCGCTTTAATTGTATATATTTTATTTCTTTCACTTATTAACGGCAAAACAGACATAATTAACGCTGAAATATTTGTTTTCTCCTACTTCTTTCCATTCTTTTACGCCGATTAACAAAAATAGATACAAGTATTTAAAAAATCCCAAAAAAAGAGGTGCAACACAAGGACTTCCCAGGAGGTCACCCATCCTAGTACTACTCTCGCCCAAGCACGCTTAACTGCGGAGTTCTGATGGGATCCGGTGCATTAGTGCTGGTATGATCGCACCTGATATCGAATGCGCTTTAATTGTATATTTTTTTTTTCTTCACTTATTAACGGCAAAACAGACATAATTAACGCTGAATGAGTGTGATGAATCGGTGGATGGGTGCACTGAATGTGTGTTGAAATATTGTGTGAATATTTGTTTTCTCCTACTTCTTTCGATTCTTTTACGCCGATTAACAAAATAGATACAAGTATTTAAAAAATCGCAAAAAAGAGGTGCAACACAAGGACTTCCCAGGAGGTCACCCATCCTAGTACTACTCTCGCCCAAGCACGCTTAACTGCAGAGTTCTGATGGGATCCGGTGCATTAGTGCTGGTATGATCGCACCTGATATCGAATGCGCTTTAATTGTATATATTTTATTTCTTTCACTTATTAACGGCAAAACACATAATTAACGCTGAAATATTTGTTTTCTCCTACTTCTTTCCATTCTTTTACGCCGATTAACAAAATAGATACAAGTATTTAAAAAATCCCAAAAAAAGAGGTGCAACACAAGGACTTCCCAGGAGGTCACCCATCCTAGTACTACTCTCGCCCAAGCACGCTTAACTGCGGAGTTCTGATGGGATCCGGTGCATTAGTGCTGGTATGATCGCACCTGATATCGAATGCGCTTTAATTGTATATATTTTATTTCTTTCACTTATTAACGGCAAAACAGACATAATTAACGCTGAAATATTTGTTTTCTCCTCTTCTTTCTTTCATTCTTTTACGCCGATTAACAAAAATAGATACAAGTATTTAAAAAATCCCAAAAAAGAGGTGCAACACAAGGACTTCCCAGGAGGTCACCCATCCTAGTACTACTCTCGCCCAAGCACGCTTAACTGCGGAGTTCTGATGGGATCCGGTGCATTAGTGCTGGTATGATCGCACCTGATATCGAATGCGCTTTAATTGTATATATTTTATTTCTTTCACTTATTAACGGCAAAACAGACATAATTAACGCTGAAATATTTGTTTTCCTCCTACTTCTTTCATTCTTTTACGCCGATTACAAAAATAGATACAAGTATTTAAAAATCCCAAAAAAAGGTGCAACACAAGGACTTCCCAGGAGGTCACCCATCCTAGTACTACTCTCGCCCAAGCACGCTTAACTGCGGAGTTCTGATGGGATCCGGTGCATTAGTGCTGAACGCTGAAATTTTTTTTTTCCTCCTACTTCTTTCCATTCTTTTACGCCGATTAACAAAATAGATACAAGTATTTAAAAATCCCAAAAAAGAGGTGCAACACAAGGACTTCCCAGGAGGTCACCCATCCTAGTACTACTCTCGCCCAAGCACGCTTAACTGCGGAGTTCTGATGGGATCCGGTGCATTAGTGCTGGTATGATCACCTGATATCGAATGCGCTTTAATTGTATATATTTTATTTCTTTCACTTATTAACGGCAAAACAGACATAATTAACGCTGAAATATTTGTTTTCTCCTACTTCTTTCGATTCTTTTACGCCGATTAACAAAAATAGATACAAGTATTTAAAAAATCGCAAAAAAGAGGTGCAACACAAGGACTTCCCAGGAGGTCACCCATCCTAGTACTACTCTCGCCCAAGCACGCTTAACTGCGGAGTTCTGATGGGATCCGGTGCATTAGTGCTGGTATGATCACACCTGATATCGAATGCGCTTTAATTGTATATATTTTATTTCTTTCACTTATTAACGGCAAAACAGACATAATTAACGCTGAAATATTTGTTTTCTCCTACTTCTTTCCATTCTTTTACGCCGATTAACAAAATAGATACAAGTATTTAAAAAATCCCAAAAAAAGAGGTGCAACACAAGGACTTCCCAGGAGGTCACCCATCCTAGTACTACTCTCGCCCAAGCACGCTTAACTGCGGAGTTCTGATGGGATCCGGTGCATTAGTGCTGGTATGATCGCACCTGATATCGAATGCGCTTTAATTGTATATATTTTATTTCTTTCACTTATTAACGGCAAAACAGACATAATTAACGCTGAAATATTTGTTTTCTCCTACTTCTTTCCATTCTTTTACGCCGATTAACAAAAATAGATACAAGTATTTAAAAAATCGCAAAAAGAGTGCAACACAAGGACTTCCCAGGAGGTCACCCATCCTAGTACTACTCTCGCCCAAGCACGCTTAACTGCGGAGTTCTGATGGGATCCGGTGCATTAGTGCTGGTATGATCGCACCTGATATCGAATGCGCTTTAATTGTATATATTTTATTTCTTTCACTTATTAACGGCAAAACAGACATAATTAACGCTGAAATATTTGTTTTCCTCCTACTTCTTTCCATTCTTTTACGCCGATTAACAAAATAGATACAAGTATTTAAAAAATCCCAAAAAAGAGGTGCAACACAAGGACTTCCCAGGAGGTCACCCATCCTAGTACTACTCTCGCCCAAGCACGCTTAACTGCGGAGTTCTGATGGGATCCGGTGCATTAGTGCTGGTATGATCGCACCTGATATCGAATGCGCTTTAATTGTATATATTTTATTTCTTTCACTTATTAACGGCAAAACAGACATAATTAACGCTGAAATATTTGTTTTCTCCTACTTCTTTCCATTCTTTTACGCCGATTAACAAAAATAGATACAAGTATTTAAAAAAAAAAAAAAAGAGGTGCAACACAAGGACTTCCCAGGAGGTCACCCATCCTAGTACTACTCTCGCCCAAGCACGCTTAACTGCGGAGTTCTGATGGGATCCGGTGCATTAGTGCTGGTATGATCGCACCTGATATCGAATGCGCTTTAATTGTATATATTTTATTTCTTTCACTTATTAACGGCAAAACAGACATAATTAACGCTGAAATATTTGTTTTTCTCCTACTTCTTTCGATTCTTTTACGCCGATTAACAAAATAGATACAAGTATTTAAAAAATCGCAAAAAAGAGGTGCAACACAAGGACTTCCCAGGAGGTCACCCATCCTAGTACTACTCTCGCCCAAGCACGCTTAACTGCGGAGTTCTGATGGGATCCGGTGCATTAGTGCTGGTATGATCGCACCTGATATCGAATGCGCTTTAATTGTATATATTTTATTTCTTTCACTTATTAACGGCAAAACAGACATAATTAACGCTGAAATATTGTTTCTCCTACTTCTTTCCATTCTTTTACGCCGATTAACAAAAATAGATACAAGTATTTAAAAAATCGCAAAAAAGAGGTGCAACACAAGGACTTCCCAGGAGGTCACCCATCCTAGTACTACTCTCGCCCAAGCACGCTTAACTGCGGAGTTCTGATGGGATCCGGTGCCTTAGTGCTGGTATGATCGCACCTGATATCGAATGCGCTTTAATTGTATATATTTTATTTCTTTCACTTATTAACGGCAAAACAAACATAATTAACGCTGAAATATTGTTTTCCTCCTACTTCTTTCTTTCATTCTTTTACGCCGATTAACAAAAATAGATACAAGTATTTAAAAATCAAAAAAGAGGTGCAACACAAGGACTTCCCAGGACACACACCCCGCAGCACCCCCCGGTCACCCATCCTAGTACTACTCTCGCCCAAGCACGCTTAACTGCGGAGTTCTGATGGGATCCGGTGCATTAGTGCTGGTATGATCGCACCGATATCGAATGCGCTTTAATTGTATATATTTTATTTCTTTCACTTATTAACGGCAAAACAAACATAATTAACGCTGAAATATTTGTTTTCTCCTCCTACTTCTTTTCATTCTTTTACGCCGATTAACAAAAATAGATACAAGTAAAAAATCCCAAAAAAAGGTGCAACACAAGGACTTCCCAGGACTCTCGCCCAAAAGAGATGCAAGTTCAATGGATCTGCTTAGCTGGTATGATCACCCCGAATGCGCTTTAATTGTATATCTTTCACTTCGGCAGACATAATTAACGCTGAAATATTTGTTTTCTCCTACTTCTTTCGATTCTTTTACGCCGGTTAACAAAAGTAGATACAAGTATTTAAAAATCGCAAAAAAGAGGTGCAACACAAGGACTTCCCAGGAGGTCACCCATCCTAGTACTACTCTCGCCCAAGCACGCTTAACTGCGGAGTTCTGATGGGATCCGGTGCATTAGTGCTGGTATGATCACCTGATATCGAATGCGCTTTAATTGTATATATTTTATTTCTTTCACTTATTAACGGCAAAACAGACATAATTAACGCTGAAATATTTGTTTTCCTCCTACTTCTTTTTCATTCTTTTACGCCGATTAACAAAATAGATACAAGTATTTAAAAAATCCCAAAAAAGAGGTGCAACACAAGGACTTCCCAGGAGGTCACCCATCCTAGTACTACTCTCGCCCAAGCACGCTTAACTGCGGAGTTCTGATGGGATCCGGTGCATTAGTGCTGGTATGATCGCACCTGATATCGAATGCGCTTTAATTGTATATATTTTATTTCTTTCACTTATTAACGGCAAAACAGACATAATTAACGCTGAAATATTTGTTTTCTCCTACTTCTTTCGATTCTTTTACGCCGATTAACAAAAATAGATACAAGTATTTAAAAAATCGCAAAAAGAGGTGCAACACAAGGACTTCCCAGGAGGTCACCCATCCTAGTACTACTCTCGCCCAAGCACGCTTAACTGCGGAGTTCTGATGGGATCCGGTGCATTAGTGCTGGTATGATCGCACCTGATATCGAATGCGCTTTAATTGTATATATTTTATTTCTTTCACTTATTAACGGCAAAACAGACATAATTAACGCTGAAATATTTGTTTTCCCCTCCTACTTCTTTCCATTCTTTTACGCAACACCACCTCCCCCCCCCCCCACACACCCCCCCCATCGATTAACAAAAATAGATACAAGTATTTAAAAAATCGCAAAAAAGAGGTGCAACACAAGGACTTCCCAGGAGGTCACCCATCCTAGTACTACTCTCGCCCAAGCACGCTTAACTGCGGAGTTCTGATGGGATCCGGTGCATTAGTGCTGGTATGATCGCACCTGATATCGAATGCGCTTTAATTGTATATATTTTATTTCTTTCACTTATTAACGGCAAAACAGACATAATTAACGCTGAAATATTTGTTTTCCTCCTACTTCTTTCCATTCTTTTACGCCGATTAACAAAATAGATACAAGTATTTAAAAAATCCCAAAAAAGAGGTGCAACACAAGGACTTCCCAGGAGGTCACCCATCCTAGTACTACTCTCGCCCAAGCACGCTTAACTGCGGAGTTCTGATGGGATCCGGTGCATTAGTGCTGGTATGATCGCACCTGATATCGAATGCGCTTTAATTGTATATATTTTATTTCTTTCACTTATTAACGGCAAAACAGACATAATTAACGCTGAAATATTTGTTTTCTCCTACTTCTTTCCATTCTTTTACGCCGATTAACAAAAATAGATACAAGTATTTAAAAAATCCCAAAAAAAAGGTGCAACACAAGGACTTCCCAGGAGGTCACCCATCCTAGTACTACTCTCGCCCAAGCACGCTTAACTGCGGAGTTCTGATGGGATCCGGTGCATTAGTGCTGGTATGATCGCACCTGATATCGAATGCGCTTTAATTGTATATATTTTATTTCTTTCACTTATTAACGGCAAAACAGACATAATTAACGCTGAAATATTTGTTTTCTCCTACTTCTTTCGATTCTTTTACGCCGATTAACAAAAATAGATACAAGTATTAAAAAATCGCAAAAAGAAATAAAGGATACAAGAGGTGCAACACAAGGACTTCCCAGGAGGTCACCCATCCTAGTACTACTCTCGCCCAAGCACGCTTAACTGCGGAGTTCTGATGGGATCCGGTGCATTAGTGCTGGTATGATCGCACCTGATATCGAATGCGCTTTAATTGTATATATTTTATTTCTTTCACTTATTAACGGCAAAACAGACATAATTAACGCTGAAATATTTGTTTTCTCCTACTTCTTTCCATTCTTTTACGCCGATTAACAAAATAGATACAAGTATTTAAAAAATCCCAAAAAAGAGGTGCAACACAAGGACTTCCCAGGAGGTCACCCATCCTAGTACTACTCTCGCCCAAGCACGCTTAACTCAAAACAGACATAATTAACGCTGAAATATTTGTTTTCTCCTACTTCTTTCCCCTTTTCTCCTACTTAACTTCCTCCACCCTCACTATCTTTTCCTCCCCGATTCTTTTACGCCGATTAACAAAAATAGATACAAGTATTTAAAAAATCCCAAAAAAGAGGTGCAACACAAGGACTTCCCAGGAGGTCACCCATCCTAGTACTACTCTCGCCCAAGCACGCTTAACTGCGGAGTTCTGATGGGATCCGGTGCATTAGTGCTGGTATGATCGCACCTGATATCGAATGCGCTTTAATTGTATATATTTTTATTTCTTTCACTTATTAACGGCAAAACAGACATAATTAACGCTGAAATATTTGTTTTCTCCTACTTCTTTCCATTCTTTTACGCCGATTAACAAAAAGATACAAGTATTTAAAAAATCCCAAAAAAGTGCAACACAAGGACTTCAGGAACCCCCCCGTTCTTTCCCAGTACGATGACGCGTGAGGTCACCCATCCTAGTACTACTCTCGCCCAAGCACGCTTAACTGCGGAGTTCTGATGGGATCCGGTGCATTAGTGCTGGTATGATCGCACCTGATATCGAATGCGCTTTAATTGTATATATTTTATTTCTTTCACTTATTAACGGCAAAACAGACATAATTAACGCTGAAATATTTGTTTTCTCCTACTTCTTTCTTCTATTCTTTTACGCCGATTAACAAAAATAGATACAAGTATTTAAAAAATCGCAAAAAAGAGGTGCAACACAAGGACTTCCCAGGAGGTCACCCATCCTAGTACTACTACTCTCGCCCAAGCACGCTTAACTGCGGAGTTCTGATGGGATCCGGTGCATTAGTGCTGGTATGATCGCACCTGATATCGAATGCGCTTTAATTGTATATATTTTATTTCTTTCACTTATTAACGGCAAAACAGACATAATTAACGCTGAAATATTTGTTTTCTCTCCTACTTCTTTCCATTCTTTTACGCCGTGCATTAGTGCTGGTATGATCGCACCTGATATCGAATGCGCTTTAATTGTATATATTTTATTTCTTTCACTTATTAACGGCAAAACAGACATAATTAACGCTGAAATATTTGTTTTCTCCTACTTCTTTCCATTCTTTTACGCCGATTAACAAAATAGATACAAGTATTTAAAAAATCCCAAAAAAAGAGGTGCAACACAAGGACTTCCCAGGAGGTCACCCATCCTAGTACTACTCTCTCTCGCCCAAGCACGCTTAACTGCGGAGTTCTGATGGGATCCGGTGCATTAGTGCTGGTATGATCGCACCTGATATCGAATGCGCTTTAATTGTATATATTTTATTTCTTTCACTTATTAACGGCAAAACAGACATAATTAACGCTGAAATATTTGTTTCTCCTCCGACTTTCTCCCTGCTCTATTTCCTCCCTCCTCTTAACGCTACTCTCCTACTTCTTTCCTTCTTTTACGCCGCACAATTGAGTAATTAGTCTCACGGTCGGTTGTACCATGGTCACCCCACCCCTGAGCGCTGTCCACACACGCCATGCCACACAACCCGCCCGCCCCATTAACAAAATAGATACAAGTATTTAAAAAACCGCAAAATCTTTTACGCCGATTAACAAAAATAGATACAAGTATTTAAAAAATCCCAAAAAGAGGTGCAACACAAGGACTTCCCAGGAGGTCACCCATCCTAGTACTACTCTCGCCCAAGCACGCTTAACTGCGGAGTTCTGATGGGATCCGGTGCATTAGTGCTGGTATGATCGCACCTGATATCGAATGCGCTTTAATTGTATATATTTTATTTCTTTCACTTATTAACGGCAAAACAGACATAATTAACGCTGAAATATTTGTTTTCTCCTACTTCTTTCCATTCTTTTACGCCGATTAACAAAAATAGATACAAGTATTTAAAAAATCCCAAAAAAGAGGTGCAACACAAGGACTTCCCAGGACCCCGCACAGACCCCCACCTCTCCACCTCTTGTTGCTCGAGCCCCCCCCCCCAGGTCACCCATCCTAGTACTACTCTCGCCCAAGCACGCTTAACTGCGGAGTTCTGATGGGATCCGGTGCATTAGTGCTGGTATGATCGCACCTGATATCGAATGCGCTTTAATTGTATGTATTTTATTTCTTTCACTTATTAACGGCAAAACAGACATAATTAACGCTGAAATATTTGTTTTCTCCTACTTCTTTCCATTCTTTTACGCCGAGAGAGACCCCCCCACCCAGCCCATTAACAAAAAAGATACAAGTATTTAAAAAATCCAAAAAAAAAGGTGCAACACAAGGACTTCCCAGGAGGTCACCCATCCTAGTACTACTCTCGCCCAAGCACGCTTAACTGCGGAGTTCTGATGGGATCCGGTGCATTAGTGCTGGTATGATCGCACCTGATATCGAATGCGCTTTAATTGTATATATTTTATTTCTTTCACTTATTAAACGGCAAAACAGACATAATTAACGCTGAAATATTTGTTTTCTCCTACTTCTTTCCATTCTTTTACGCCGATTAACAAAAATAGATACAAGTATTTAAAAATCGCAAAAAAGAGGTGCAACACAAGGACTTCCCAGGAGGTCACCCATCCTAGTACTACTCTCGCCCAAGCACGCTTAACTGCGGAGTTCTGATGGGATCCGGTGCATTAGTGCTGGTATGATCGCACCTGATATCGAATGCGCTTTAATTGTATATATTTTATTTCTTTCACTTATTAACGGCAAACAGACATAATTAACGCTGAAATATTTGTTTTCTCCTACTTCTTTCGATTCTTTTACACGCCGATTAACAAAAATAGATACAAGTATTTAAAAAATCCAAAAAAGAGGTGCAACAAGACTTCCCAGGATCCCCACATCTCTTCCTCAATTCTTCTTGTGTTGTGTGGATTTTTTTACGTATGGTGCCAGATACAGGCTGCTCCTCATCCTTGGTCACCCATCCTAGTACTACTCTCGCCCAAGCACGCTTAACTGCGGAGTTCTGATGGGATCCGGTGCATTAGTGCTGGTATGATCACACCTGATATCGAATGCGCTTTAATTGTATATATTTTATTTTCTTTCACTTATTAACGGCAAACAGACATAATTAACGCTGAAATATTTGTTTTCTCCTACTTCTTTCCATTCTTTTACGCCGATTAACAAAATAGATACAAGTATTTAAAAAATCCCAAAAAAGAGGTGCAACACAAGGACTTCCCAGGAGGTCACCCATCCTAGTACTACTCTCGCCCAAGCACGCTTAACTGCGGAGTTCTGATGGGATCCGGTGCATTAGTGCTGGTATGATCGCACCTGATATCGAATGCGCTTTAATTGTATATATTTTATTTCTTTCACTATTAACGGCAAAACAGCAGACATAATTAACGCTGAAATATTTGTTTCTCCTACTTCTTTCCATTCTTTTACGCCGATTAACAAAAATAGATACAAGTATTTAAAAAATCGCAAAAAAAGAGGTGCAACACAAGGACTTCCCAGGAGGTCACCCATCCTAGTACTACTCTCGCCCAAGCACGCTTAACTGCGGAGTTCTGATGGGATCCGGTGCATTAGTGCTGGTATGATCGCACCTGATATCGAATGCGCTTTAATTGTATATATTTTATTTCTTTCACTTATTAACGGCAAAACAGACATAATTAACGCTGAAATATTTGTTTTCTCCTACTTCTTTCGATTCTTTTACGCCGATTAACAAAAATAGATACAAGTATTTAAAAAATCGCAAAAAAGAGGTGCAACACAAGGACTTCCCAGGAGGTCACCCATCCTAGTACTACTCTCGCCCAAGCACGCTTAACTGCGGAGTTCTGATGGGATCCGGTGCATTAGTGCTGGTATGATCGCACCTGATATCGAATGCGCTTTAATTGTATATATTTTATTTCTTTCACTTATTAACGGCAAAACAGACATAATTAACGCTGAAATATTTGTTTTTCTCCTACTTCTTTCCATTCTTTTACGCCGATTAACAAAATAGATACAAGTATTTAAAAATCCGCAAAAAGAGGTGCAACACAAGGACTTCCCAGGAGGTCACCCATCCTACTACTACTCTCGCCCAAGCACGCTTAACTGCGGAGTTCTGATGGGATCCGGTGCATTAGTGCTGGTATGATCGCACCTGATATCGAATGCGCTTTAATTGAATAGATACAATAAAAAATCCAAAAAGAGTGCAACACAAGGACTTCCAGGAGGTCACCCATCCTAGTACTACTCTCGCCCAAGCACGCTTAACTGCGGAGTTCTGATGGAATCCGGTGCATTAGTGCTGGTATGATCGCACCTGATATCGAATGCGCTTTAATTGTATATATTTTATTTCTTTCACTTATTAACGGCAAAACAGACATAATTAACGCTGAAATATTTGTTTTCTCCTACTTCTTTCCATTCTTTTACGCCGATTAACAAAAATAGATACAAGTATTTAAAAAATCCCAAAAAAAGAGGTGCAACACAAGGACTTCCCAGGAGGTCACCCATCCTAGTACTACTCTCGCCCAAGCACGCTTAACTGCGGAGTTCTGATGGGATCCGGTGCATTAGTGCTGGTATGATCGCACCTGATATCGAATGCGCTTTAATTGTATATATTTTATTCTTTCACTTATTAACGGCAAAACAGACATAATTAACGCTGAAATATTTGTTTTCTCCTACTTCTTTCGATTCTTTTACGCCGATTAACAAAAATAGATACAAGTATTTAAAAAATCGCAAAAAGAGGTGCAACACAAGGACTTCCCAGGAGGTCACCCATCCTAGTACTACTCTCGCCCAAGCACGCTTAACTGCGGAGTTCTGATGGGATCCGGTGCATTAGTGCTGGTATGATCACACCTGATATCGAATGCGCTTTAATTGTATATATTTTATTTCTTTCACTTATTAACGGCAAAAACAGACATAATTAACGCTGAAATATTTGTTTTCTCCTACTTCTTCCATTCTTTTACGCCGATTAACAAAAATAGATACAAGTATTAAAAATCCCAAAAAAAGAGGTGCAACACAAGGCAACAAAGACTTCCCAGGAGGTCACCCATCCTAGTACTACTCTCGCCCAAGCACGCTTAACTGCGGAGTTCTGATGGGATCCGGTGCATTAGTGCTGGTATGATCGCACCTGATATCGAATGCGCTTTAATTGTATATATTTTATTTCTTTCACTTATTAACGGCAAAACAGACATAATTAACGCTGAAATATTTGTTTTCTCCTACTTCTTTCAATTCTTTACGCCTTTTACGATTAACAAAAATAGATACAAGTATTTAAAAAATCCCAAAAAAAGAGGTGCAACACAAGGACTTCCCAGGAGGTCACCCATCCTAGTACTACTCTCGCCCAAGCACGCTTAACTGCGAGTTCTGATGGGATCCGGTGCATTAGTGCTGGTATGATCGCACCTGATATCGAATGCGCTTTAATTGTATATATTTTATTTCTTTCACTTATTAACGGCAAAACAGACATAATTAACGCTGAAATATTTGTTTTCTCCTACTTCTTCCATTCTTTTACGCCGATTAACAAAAATAGATACAAGTATTTAAAAATCCCAAAAAAAGAGGGCAGCCCACACAAGGACTTCCCAGGAGGTCACCCATCCTAGTACTACTCTCGCCCAAGCACGCTTAACTGCAGAGTTCTGATGGGATCCGGTGCATTAGTGCTGGTATGATCGCACCTGATATCGAATGCGCTTTAATTGTATATATTTTATTTCTTTCACTTATTAACGGCAAACAGACATAATTAACGCTGAAATATTTGTTTTCTTTTCTCCTACTTCTTTCATTCTTTTACGCCGATTAACAAAAATAGATACAAGTATTTAAAAAATCGCAAAAGAGGTGCAACACAAGGACTTCCCAGGAGGTCACCCATCCTAGTACTACTCTCGCCCAAGCACGCTTAACTGCGGAGTTCTGATGGGATCCGGTGCATTAGTGCTGGTATGATCGCACCTGATATCGAATGCGCTTTAATTGTATATATTTTATTTCTTTCACTTATTTTTGTTTTCCTCTCCTACTTTCTTTCATTCTTTTACGCCGATTAACAAAAATAGATACAAGTATTTAAAAAATCGCAAAAAAAGAGGTGCAACACAAGGACTTCCCAGGAGGTCACCCATCCTAGTACTACTCTCGCCCAAGCACGCTTAACTGCGGAGTTCTGATGGGATCCGGTGCATTAGTGCTGGTATGATCGCACCTGATATCGAATGCGCTTTAATTGTATATATTTTATTTATTTCATTTATTAACGGCAAAACAGACATAATTAACGCTGAAATATTTGTTTTCTCCTACTTCTTTCCATTCTTTTACGCCGATTAACAAAATAGATACAAGTATTAAAAATCCCAAAAAAAGAGGTGCAACACAAGGACTTCCCCAAGAGGTCACCCATCCTAGTACTACTCTCACTCTCGCCCAAGCACGCTTAACTGCGAGTTCTGATGGGATCCGGTGGCATTAGTGCTGGTATGATCGCACCTGATATCGAATGCTCTTTTGTTTTGTCGTTTAATTGTATGTATTTTATTTCTTTCACTTATTAACGGCAAAACAGACATAATTAACGCTGAAATATTTTTTTCTCCTACTTCTTTCCATTCTTTTACGCCGATTAACAAAATTAGATACAAGTATTTAAAAAATCCGCAAAAAAGAGGTGCAACACAAGAGCATTCCCAGGAGGTCACCCATCCTAGTACTACTCTCGCCCAAGCACGCTTAACTGCGGAGTTCTGATGGGATCCGGTGCATTAGTGCTGGTATGATCGCACCTGATATCGAATGCGCTTTAATTGTATATATTTTTTTTCTTTCACTTATTAACGCAAAACAGAATAATTACGCTGAAATATTTGTTTTCTCCTACTTCTTTCCATTCTTTTACGCCGATTAACAAAATAGATACAAGTATTTAAAAAATCCAAAAAAAGAGGTGCAACACAAGACTTCCCAGGAGGTCACCCATCCTAGTACTACTCTCGCCCAAGCACGCTTAACTGCGGATTCTGATGGATCCGGTGCATTAGTGCTGGTATGATCGCACCTGATATCGAATGCGCTTTAATTGTATATATTTTATTTCTTTCACTTATTAACGGCAAAACACACATAAACGCTGAAATATTTGTTTTTTCCTACTCTTCTTTTCTTCTTTTTACGCCGATTAACAAAAATAGATACAAGTATTTAAAAATCCAAAAAAAGAGGTGCACACAACACAGACCTCCCAGGAGGTCACCCATCCTAGTACTACTCTCCCCAAGCACGCTTAACTGCGGAGTTCTGATGGGATCCGGTGCATTAGTGCTGGTATGATCGCACCTGATATCGAATGCGCTTTAATTGTATATATTTTATTTCTTTCACTTATTAACGGCAAAACAGACATAATTAACGCTGAAATATTTGTTTTCCTCCTACTTCTCTTTCGATTCTTTTACGCCGATTAACAAAAATAGATACAAGTATTTAAAAAATCGCAAAAAAAGAGGTGCAACACAAGGACTTCCCAGGAGGTCACCCATCCTAGTACTACTCTCGCCCAAGCACGCTTAACTGCGGAGTTCTGATGGGATCCGGTGCATTAGTGCTGGTATGATCACACCTGATATCGAATGCGCTTTAATTGTATAATTTTATTTCTTTCACTTATTAACGGCAAAACAGACAATTAACGCTGAAATATTTGTTTTCCTCCTACTCTTCTTTTCTTCTTTTACGCCGATTAACCAAAATAATACAAGTATTTTAAAAAATCCCAAAAAAAGGTGCAACACAAGGACTTCGTCCCAGGAGGTCACCCATCCTAGTACTACTCTCTCCCCAGCACTTAACTGCGGAGTTCTGATGGGATCCGGTGCATTAGTGCTGGTATGATCGCACCTGATATCGAATGCGCTTTATTGTATATATTTTATTTCTTTCACTTATAACGGCAAAACAGACATAATTAACGCTGAAATATTGTGTTTCCTCCTACTTCTTCCATTCTTTTACGCCGATTAACAAAAATAGATACAAGTATTTAAAAAATCCCAAAAAAAGAGGTGCAACACAAGGACTTCCCAGGAGGTCACCCATCCTAGTACTACTCTCGCCCAAGCACGCTTAACTGCGGAGTTCTGATGGGATCCGGTGCATTAGTGCTGGTATGATCGCACCTGATATCGAATGCGCTTAATTGTATATATTTTATTTCTTTCATTATAACGGCAAAACAGACATAATTAACGCTGAAATATTGTTTTTTCCTCCTACTTCTTTCCATTCTTTTACGCCGATTACACAAATAGATACAAGTATTTAAAAAATCCCAAAAAAGAGGTGCAACACAAGGACTTCCCAGGAGTCACCCATCCTAGTACTACTCTCGCCCAAGCACGCTTAACTGCGGAGTTCTGATGGGATCCGGTGCATTAGTGCTGGTATGATCGCACCTGATATCGCATGCGCTTTGATTGTATATATTTTATTTCTTTCACTTATTAACGGCAAAACAAACATAATTAACGCTGAATATTTGTTTCTCCTACTCTTCTTTCCATTCTTTTACGCCGATTAACAAAATAGAGACAAGTATTTAAAAAATCCCAAAAAAGAGGTGCAACACAAGGACTTCCCAGGAGGTCACCCATCCTAGTACTACTCTCCGCCCAAGCACGCTTAACTGCGGAGTTCTGATGGGATCCGTTGCATTAGTGCTGGTATGATCGCACCTGATATCGAATGCGCTTTAATTGTATAATTTATTTTTCTTTCACTTATTAACGGCAAAACAGACATAATTAACGCTGAAATATTTGTTTTCCTCCTACTTCCTTTCCATTCTTTTACGCCGATTAACAAAAATAGATACAAGTATTTAAAAATCGCAAAAAAGAGGTGCAACACAAGACTTCCCAGGAGTCACCCATCCTAGTACTACTCTCGCCCAAGCACGCTTAACTGCGGAGTTCTGATGGGATCCGGTGCATTAGTGCTGGTATGATCGCACCTGATATCGAATGCGCTTTAATTGTATATATTTTATTTCTTTCACTTATTAACGGCAAAACAGACATAATTAACGCTGAAATTTTGTTTTCTCCTACTTCTTTCCATTCTTTTACGCCGATTAACAAAATAGATACAAGTATTTAAAAAATCGCAAAAAAGAGGTGCAACACAAGGACTTCCCAGGAGGTCACCCATCCTGTACTACTCCTCGCCCAAGCACCCGCTTAACTGCGGAGTTCTGATGGGATCCGTGCATTAGTGCTGGTATGACAGCACCTGATATCGAATGCGCTTTAATTGTATATATTTTATTTCTTTCACTTATTAACGGCAAACAGACATAATTAACGCTGAATATTTGTTTTCTCCCTACTTCTTTTCTTTTCTTTTTTACGCCGATTAACAAAAATAGATACAAGTATTTAAAAAATCCAAAAAAGAGGTGCAACACAAGACTTCCCAGGAGGTCACCCATCCTAGTACTACTCTCGCCCCAAGCACGCTTAACTGCGGAGTTCTGATGGGATCCGGTGCATTAGTGCTGGTATGATCGCACCTGATATCGAATGCGCTTTAATTGTATATATTTTATTCTTTCACTTATTAACGGCAAAACAGACATAATTAACGCTGAAATATTGTTTTTCTCCTACTTCTTTCGATTCTTTTACGCCGATTAACAAAAATAGATACAAGTATTTAAAAATCGCAAAAAAGAGGTGCAACACAAGGACTCCCAGGAGGTCACCCTCCTAGTACTACTCTCCGCCCAACGCTTAACTGCGAAGTTCTGATGGGATCCGGTGCATTAGTGCTGGTATGATCGCACCTGATATCGAATGCGCTTATTGTAATATTATTTTATTCTTTCACTTATTAACGGCAAAACAGACATAATTAACGCTGAAATATTTGTTTTCTCCTACTTCTTTCCGATTCTTTTACGCCGATTAACAAAAATAGATACAAGTATTTAAAAAATCCCAAAAAAGAGGTGCAACACAAGGACTTCCAGGAGGTCACCCATCCTAGTACTACTCTCGCCCAAGCACGCTTAACGCTGAGTTCTGATGGGATCCGGTGCATTAGTGCTGGTATGATCGCCTGATATCGAATGCGCTTTAATTGTATATATTTTATTTCTTTCACTTATTAACGCAAAACAGACATAATTAACGCTGAAATATTTGTTTTCCTCCTACTTCTTTCCATTCTTTTACGCCGATTAACAAAAATAGATACAAGTATTTAAAAAATCCCAAAAAAGAGGTGCAACACAAGGACTTCCCAGGAGGTCACCCCATCCTAGTACTACTCTCGCCCAAGCACGCTTAACTGCGGAGTTCTGATGGGATCCGGTGCATTAGTGCTGGTATGATCGCACTGATATATCGAATCGCTTTAATTGTATATATTTTATTTTTCTTTCACTTATAACGGCAAAACAACATAATTAACGCTGAAATATTTGTTTTCTCCTACTTTTTCTTTCCATTCTTTTACGCCGATTAACAAAAATAGATACAGTATTTAAAAAATCGCAAAAAAAGAGGTGCAACACAAGGACTTCCCAGGAGGTCACCCATCCTAGTACTACTCTCCGCCCAAGCACGCTTAACTGCGGAGTTCTGATGGGATCCGTGCATTAGTGCTGGTATGATCGCACCTGATATCGAATGCGCTTTAATTGTATATTTTTTATTTCTTTCACTTATTAACGGCAAAACAGACATAATTAACGCTGAAATATTTGTTTTCCCCTCCTACTTCTTTCGATTCTTTTACGCCGATTAACAAAATAGATACAAGTATTAAAAATCCCAAAAAAAGGTGCAACACAAGGACTTCCCCAGGAGGTCACCCCATCCTGTACTACTCTCGCCCAAGCACGCTTAACTGCGGAGTTCTGATGGGATCCGGTGCATTAGTGCTGGTATGATCACCTGATATCGAATGCGCTTTATTGTATATATTTTATTTCTTTCACTTATTAACGGCAAAACAGACATAATTAACGCTGAAATATTTGTTTTCTCCTACTTCTTTCCATTCTTTTACGCCGATTAACAAAAATAGATACAAGTATTTAAAAAATCCCAAAAAAAGAGGTGCAACACAAGGACTTCCCAGGAGGTCACCCATCCTAGTACTACTCTCGCCCAGCACCGCTAACTGCGGATTCTGATGGGATCCGGTGCATTAGTGCTGGTATGATCGCACCTGATATCGAATGCGCTTTAATTGTATATATTTTATTTCTTTCTCACTTATTAACGGCAAAACAGACATAATTAACGCTGAAATATTTGTTTTCCCTCCTACTTCTTTCCATTCTTTTACGCCGATTAACAAAAATAGATACAAGTATTTAAAAACTCGCAAAAAGAGGTGCAACACAAGGACTTCCCAGGAGGTCACCCATCCTAGTACTACTCTCGCCCCAAGCACGCTTAACTGCGGAGTTCTGATGGGATCCGGTGCATTAGTGCTGGTATGATCGCACCTGATATCGAATGCGCTTTAATTGTATATATTTTATTTCTTTCACTTATTAACGGCAAAACAGACATAATTAACGCTGAAATATTTGTTTTCTCCTACTTCTTTCGATTCTTTTACGCCGATTAACAAAATAGATACAAGTATTTAAAAAATCCGCAAAAAAGGTGCAACACAAGGACTTCCCAGGAGGTCACCCATCCTAGTACTACTCTCGCCCAAGCACGCTTAACTGCGGAGTTCTGATGGGATCCGGTGCATTAGTGCTGTTATGATCACACCTGATATCGAATGCGCTTTAATTGTATATATTTTTATTTCTCACTTATTAACGGCAAAACAGACATAATTAACGCTGAAATATTTGTTTTCTCCTACTTCTTTCCATTCTTTTACGCCGATTACAAAAATAGATACAAGTATTTAAAAAATCCCAAAAAAGAGGTGCAACACAAGGACTTTCCCAGGAGGTCACCCATCCTAGTACTACTCTCGCCCAAGCACACTTAACTGCGGAGTTCTGATGGGATCCGGTGCATTAGTGCTGGTATGATCGCACCTGATATCGAATGCGCTTTAATTGTATATATTTTATTTCTTTCACTTATTAACGGCAAAACAGACATAATTAACGCTGAAATATTTGTTTTCTCCTACTTCTTTCCATTCTTTTACGCCGATTAACAAAAATAGATACAAGTATTTAAAAATCCCAAAAAAAGGTGCAACACAAGGACTTCCCAGGAGGTCACCCATCCTAGTACTACTCTCCCCAAGCACGCTTAACTGCGGAGTTCTGATGGGATCCGTGCATTAGTGCTGGTATGATCGCACCTGATATCGAATGCGCTTTAATTGTATATATTTTATTTCTTTCACTTATTAACGCAAACAGACATAATTAACGCTGAAATATTTGTTTTCCCTCCTATTCTTCTTTCCATTCTTTTACGCCGATTAACAAAATAGATACAAGTATTTAAAAAATCCCAAAAAAGAGGTGCAACACAAGGACTTCCCAGGAGGTCACCCATCCTAGTACTACTCTCGCCCAAGCACGCTTAACTGAGTTCTGATGGGATCCGGTGCATTAGTGCTGGTATGATCGCACCTGATATCGAATGCGCTTTAATTGTATATATTTTATTTCTTTCACTTTTAACGGCAAAACAGACATAATTAACGCTGAAATATTTGTTTTCTCCTACTTCTTTCATTCTTTTACGCCGATTAACAAAAATAGATACAAGTATTTAAAAATCGCCAAAAAAAGAGGTGCAACACAAGGACTTCCCAGGAGGTCACCCATCCTAGTACTACTCTCGCCCAAGCACGCTTAACTGCGGAGTTCTGATGGGATCCGGTGCATTAGTGCTGGTATGATCGCACCTGATATCGAATGCGCTTTATTGTATATATTTTATTTCTTTCACTTATTAACGGCAAAACAGACATAATTAACGCTGAAATATTTGTTTCTCTCCTACTTCTTTCCATTCTTTTACGCCGATTAACAAAATAGATACAAGTATTTAAAAATCCCAAAAAAAAGAGGTGCAACACAAGGACTTCCCAGGAGGTCACCCATCCTAGTACTACTCTCGCCCAAGCACGCTTAACTGCGGAGTTCTGATGGGATCCGGTGCATTAGTGCTGGTATGATCGCACCTGATATCGAATGCGCTTTAATTGTATGTATTTTATTTCTTTCACTTATTAACGGCAAACAGACATAATTAACGCTGAAATATTTGTTTTCTCCTACTTCTTTCCATTCTTTTACGCCGATTAACAAAATAGATACAAGTATTAAAAAAATCCAAAAAAAAGGTGCAACACAAGGACTTCCGGAGGTCACCCATCCTAGTACTACTCTCGCCCAAGCACGCTTAACTGCGGAGTTCTGATGGGATCCGTGCATTAGTGCTGGTATGATCGCACCTGATATCGAATGCGCTTTAATTTGTAATATTTTATTTCTTTCACTTATTAACGGCAAAACAGACATAATTAACGCTGAAATATTTGTTTTCCTCCTACTTCTTTCGATTCTTTTACGCCGATTAACAAAATAGATACAAGTATTTAAAAAAATCCAAAAAAAGGTGCAACACAAGGACTTCCCAGGAGGTCACCCATCCTAGTACTACTCTCGCCCAAGCACGCTTAACTGCAGTTTCTGATGGGATCCGGTGCATTAGTGCTGGTATGATCGCACCTATGATATCGAATGCGCTTTAATTGTATATATTTTATTTCTTTCACTAACAACGGCAAAACAGACATAATTAACGCTGAAATATTTGTTTTCTCCTACTTCTTCCATTCTTTTACGCCGATTAACAAAATAGATACAAGTATTTAAAAAATCCCAAAAAAGAGGTGCAACACAAGGACTTCCCAGGAGGTCACCCATCCTACTACTACTCTCTCGCCCAAGCACGCTTAACTGCGGAGTTCTGATGGGATCCGGTGCATTAGTGCTGGTATGATCGCACCTGATATCGAATGCGCTTTAATTGTATATATTTTATTTCTTTCACTTATTAACGGCAAAACAGACATAATTAACGCTGAAATATTTGTTTTCCTCCTACTTCTTTCGATTCTTTTACGCCGATTAACAAAAATAGATACAAGTATTTAAAAATCGCAAAAAAAAGTGCAACACAAGGACTTCCCAGGAGGTCACCCATCCTAGTACTACTCTCGCCCAAGCACGCTTAACTGCGGAGTTCTGATGGGATCCGGTGCATTAGTGCTGGTATGATCGCACCTGATATCGAATGCGCTTTAATTGTATATATTTTATTTCTTTCACTTATTAACGGCAAAACAGACATAATTAACGCTGAAATATTTGTTTTCCTCCTACTTCTTTCCATTCTTTTACGCCGATTAACAAAAATAATACAAGTATTTAAAAAATCCCAAAAAAGAGGTGCAACACAGGACTTCCCAGGAGGTCACCCATCCTAGTACTACTCTCGCCCAAGCACGCTTAACTGCGGAGTTCTGATGGGATCCGGTGCATTAGTGCTGGTATGATCGCACCTGATATCGAATGCGCTTTAATTGTATATTTTATTTCTTTCACTTATTAACGGCAAAACAGACATAATTAACGCTGAAATATGTGTTTTCTCCTACTTCTTTCCATTCTTTTACGCCGATTAACAAAAATATACAAGTATTTAAAAACCCAAAAAAAGAGGTGCAACACAAGGACTTCCCAGGAGGTCACCCATCCTAGTACTACTCTCGCCTCCAGCACGCTTATACTGCGGAGTTCTGATGGGATCCGGTGCATTAGTGCTGGTATGATCGCACCTGATATCGAATGCGCTTTAATTGTATATATTTTATTTTTTTCACTTTATAACGGCAAAACAGACATAATTACGCTGAAATATTTGTTTTCCTCCTACTTCTTTCGATTCTTTTACGCCGATTAACAAAAATAGATACAAGTATTTAAAAAATCGCAAAAAAGAGGTGCAACACAAGGACTTCCCAGGAGGTCACCCATCCTAGTACTACTCTCGCCCAAGCACGCTTAACTGCAGAGTTCTGATGGGTACTTCTTTCCATTCTTTTATTTTACGCCGATTAACAATAGATACAAGTATTTAAAAATCCCAAAAAAGAGGTGCAACACAAGGACTTCCCAGGAGGTCACCCATCCTAGTACTACTCTCGCCCAAGCACGCTTAACTGCGAGTTCTGATGGGATCCGGTGCATTAGTGCTGGTATGATCGCACCTGATATCGAATGCGCTTTAATTGTATATATTTTATTTCTTTCACTTATTAACGGCAAAACAGACATAATTAACGCTGAAATATTTGTTTTCCTCCTACTTCTTTCCATTCTTTTACGCCGATTAACAAAAATAGATACAAGTATTTAAAAAATCCAAAAAAAGAGGTGCAAACAAGGACTTCCCAGGAGGTCACCCATCCTAGTACTACTCTCGCCCAAGCACGCTTAACTGCGGAGTTCTGATGGATCCGTGCATTAGTGCTGGTATGATCGCACCTGATATCGAATGCGCTTTAATTGTATATATTTTATTTCTTTCACTTATTAACGGCAAAACAGACATAATTAACGCTGAAATATTTGTTTTCTCCTACTTCTTCTTCCATTCTTTTACGCCGATTAACAAAAATAGATACAAGTATTTAAAAAATCGCAAAAAAGGTGCAACACAAGGACTTCCCAGGAGGTCACCCATCCTAGTACTACTCTCGCCCAAGCACGCTTAACTGCGGAGTTCTGATGGGATCCGGTGCATTAGTGCTGGTATGATCGCACCTGATATCGAATGCGCTTTAATTGTATATATTTTATTTCTTTCACTTATTAACGGCAAAACAGACATAATTAACGCTGAAATATTTGTTTTCTCCTACTTCTTTTTCGATTCTTTTACGCCGATTACAAAAATAGATACAAGTATTTAAAAAATCGCAAAAAAAGAGTGCAACACAAGGACTTCCCAGGAGGTCACCCATCCTAGTACTACTCTCGCCCAAGCACGCTTAACTGCGGAGTTCTGATGGGATCCGGTGCATTAGTGCTGGTATGATCGCACCTGATATCGAATGCGCTTTAATTGTATATATTTTATTTCTTTCACTTATTAACGGCAAAACAGACATAATTAACGCTGAAATATTTGTTTTCCCCTCCTACTTCTTTCCATTCTTTTACGCCGATTAACAAAAATAGATACAAGTATTTAAAAAATCCCAAAAAAGAGGTGCAACACAAGGACTTCCCAGGAGGTCACCCATCCTAGTACTACTCTCGCCAAGCACGCTTAACTGCGGAGTTCTGATGGGATCCGGTGCATTAGTGCTGGTATGATCGCACCTGATATCGAATGCGCTTTAATTGTATATTTTTATTTCTTTCACTTATTAACGGCAAAACAGACATAATTAACGCTGAAATATTGTTTTCTCCTACTTCTTCCATTCTTTTACGCCGATTAACAAAAATAGATACAAGTATTTAAAAACTCAAAAAAAGAGGTGCAACACAAGGACTTCCCAGGAGGTCACCCATCCTAGTACTACTCTCGCCCCAGCACGCTTAACTGCGGAGTTCTGATGGGATCCGGTGCATTAGTGCTGGTATGATCGCACCTGATATCGAATGCGCTTTAATTGTATATATTTTATTTCTTTCACTTATTAACGGCAAAACAGACATAATTAACGCTGAAATATTTGTTTTCTCCTACTTCTTTCGATTCTTTTACGCCGATTAACAAAAATAGATACAAGTATTTAAAAAATCGCAAAAAAGAGGTGCAACACAAGGACTTCCCAGGAGGTCACCCATCCTAGTACTACTCTCGCCCAAGCACGCTTAACTGCAGAGTTCTGATGGGATCCGGTGCATTAGTGCTGGTATGATCACACCTGATATCGAATGCGCTTTAATTGTATATATTTTATTTCTTTCACTTATTAACGGCAAAACAGACATAATTAACGCTGAAATATTTGTTTTCTCCTACTTCTTTCCATTCTTTTACGCCGATTAACAAAATAGATACAAGTATTTAAAAATCCCAAAAAAAGAGGTGCAACACAAGGACTTCCCAGGAGGTCACCCATCCTAGTACTACTCTCGCCCAAGCACGCTTAACTGCGGAGTTCTGATGGGATCCGGTGCATTAGTGCTGGTATGATCGCACCTGATATCGAATGCGCTTTAATTGTATATATTTTATTTCTTTCACTTATTATCTGAATGCGGACCAGTGCATTAAGTGCTGGTATGGACTCACGGCAAAACAGACATAATTAACGCTGAAATATTTGTTTTCTCTCCTACTTCTTTTCGATTCTTTTACGCCGATTAACAAAAATAGATACAAGTATTTAAAAAATCGCAAAAAAAGGTGCAACACAAGGACTTCCCAGGAGGTCACCCATCCTAGTACTACTCTCGCCCTAATTAACGCTGAAATATTTGTTTTCCTCCTACTTCTTTCCATTCTTTTACGCCGATTAACAAAAATAGATACAAGTATTTAAAAAATCGCAAAAAAAGGTGCAACACAAGGACTTCCCAGGAGGTCACCCATCCTAGTACTACTCTCGCCCAAGCACGCTTAACTGCGAGTTCTGATGGGATCCGGTGCATTAGTGCTGGTATGATCGCACCTGATATCGAATGCGCTTTAATTGTATATATTTTATTTCTTTCACTTATTAACGGCAAAACAGACATAATTAACGCTGAAATATTTGTTTTCTCCTACTTCTTTCCATTCTTTTACGCCGATTAACAAAATAGATACAAGTATTTAAAAAATCGCAAAAAAAGAGGTGCAACACAAGGACTTCCCAGGAGGTCACCCATCCTAGTACTACTCTCGCCCAAGCACGCTTAACTGCGGAGTTCTGATGGGATCCGGTGCATTAGTGCTGGTATGATCGCACCTGATATCGAATGCGCTTTAATTGTATATATTTTATTTCTTTCACTTATTAACGGCAAAACAGACATAATTAACGCTGAAATATTGTTTTCCCTACTTCTTTTTCCATTCTTTTACGCCCCCAGGAGGTCACCCATCCTAGTACTACTCTCGCCTTTTATTTCTTTCACTTATTAACGGCAAAACAGACATAATTAACGCTGAAATATTTGTTTTCCTCCTACTTCTTTCCTTCTTTTACGCCGATTAACAAAAATAGATACAAGTATTTAAAAAATCCCAAAAAAGAGGTGCAACACAAGGACTTCCCAGGAGGTCACCCATCCTAGTACTACTCTCGCCCAAGCACGCTTAACTGCGGAGTTCTGATGGGATCCGGTGCATTAGTGCTGGTATGATCGCACCTGATATCGAATGCGCTTTAATTGTATATATTTTATTTCTTTCACTTATTAACGGCAAAACAGACATAATTAACGCTGAAATATTTGTTTTCTCCTACTTCTTTCCATTCTTTTACGCCGATTACAAAAATAGATACAAGTATTTAAAAAATCCCAAAAAAGAGGTGCAACACAAGGACTTCCCAGGAGGTCACCCATCCTAGTACTACTCTCGCCCAAGCACGCTTAACTGCGGAGTTCTGATGGGATCCGGTGCATTAGTGCTGGTATGATCGCACCTGATATCGAATGCGCTTTAATTGTATATATTTTATTTCTTTCACTTATTAACGGCAAAACAGACATAATTAACGCTGAAATATTTGTTTTCTGTGCATCTTTCAGTGCTGTCATCGATCACAAATCCACCCTACTTCTTTCCCACCCATCCTAGTACTACTCTCGCCCAAGCACGCTTAACTGCGGAGTCACTTATTAACGGCAAAACAGACATAATTAACGCTGAAATATTTGTTTTCTCCTCCTACTTCTTTCGATTCTTTTACGCCGATTAACAAAATAGATACAAGTATTTAAAAATCGCAAAAAAGGTGCAACACAAGGACTTCCCAGGAGGTCACCCATCCTAGTACTACTCTCGCCCCAAGCACGCTTAACTGCAGAGTTCTGATGGGATCCGGTGCATTAGTGCTGGTATGATCGCACCTGATATCGAATGCGCTTTAATTGTATATATTTTATTTCTTTCACTTATTAACGGCAAAACAGACATAATTACGCTGAAATATTTGTTTTCTCCTACTTCTTTCCATTCTTTTACGCCGATTAACAAAAATAGATACAAGTATTTAAAAAATCCCAAAAAAAGAGGTGCAACACAAAGACTTCCCAGGAGGTCACCCATCCTAGTACTACTCTCGCCCAAGCACGCTTAACTGCGGAGTTCTGATGGGATCCGGTGCATTAGTGCTGGTATGATCGCACCTGATATCGAATGCGCTTTAATTGTATATATTTTATTTCTTTCACTTATTAACGGCAAAACACATAATTAACGCTGAATATTTGTTTTCTCTCCTACTTC